>NC_066521.1:12929262-12934262 GCF_024679095.1 Eriocheir sinensis
CCCCGGAGAGAGAGAGAGAGAGAGAGAGAGAGAGAGAGAGAGAGAGAGAGAGAGAGAGAGAGAGAGAGAGAGAGAGAGAGAGAGAGAGAGAGAGAGAGATTGATTAATGTAACTCTCTCTCATGAGTGTGATGATGATTAAAAAGTAAATAAAACTGCTTTGTTTATTGATGCGAAAGTGAGAGAGAGAGAGAGAGAGAGTGTGTTTAGACCAATTGGATGATAAAGATGAGGTAAAGAGAGGGTGAGAGAGAGGAGGAAAAGAGGGACAGAGGGAGAGAGGGAGAGTTAGTGTGATCTCTTTATTACATCTCCCTCCTTCTCTCCCTCTCCCTCTTTCTCTCTCTCTCCCTCTCCCTCTCTTTCCCTAAAACACCCTTGACGCCCGCTTGACTCTCTTTTGTTTTCCATATGAATGAATTATTGGCCTATCGTGTTTATCATTCTCTCTCTCTCTCTCTCTCTCTCTCGGAAGCCTTTGTTTATATCCGTATCGCTGCGTTTTTGTTTTTTTACTCTTGTTTTTTTTTTCCTGTTGTTGTTTTATTCCATTAGCGTCGGATTCGTTACTGTTTTGTTTCATCTCGATTCCCTTCGTTCCCTCGGCGTTTATAACTTTCCCTTTGTGGATTTTGTATTTATTCACTTATTTTATTTATCTTCTTCCCTTTTACGCCATCACGAAGCTCCCTCTCTGTCTCCCTCCCTCCTCTTTTTTTTATATTTTTGAGTATTGCGAGTTTGTTACTGCGTGTGTGTGTGTGTGTGTGTGTGTGTGTGTGTGTTTATTCTTTTTTTCTTACTCTTATCTCTGTTTTTTTCTCTCATTTTCTCTAATTCTATCACTATTAATCTATTCATCTCTTTCTGTGTGTGTGTATTATTCTCTCTCTCTCTCTCTCTCTCTCTCTCTCTCGATTGCATACACGCTGTCTGTGTTTTTTTTTCTCCTTTTATTTTATTTTTTTTGCTTTGTGTGTTTGTCTCTTTCCAATTGTTAGTTCATTCTCTATCTCACTCACTCTCGATCTCGCTCTCTTTTTCTCTCTCTCACTCACTCACTCGCTCACTCTCTCTCTCTCTCTCTCCCTTTTTTTCATTTTGTTTATCCCCGCCGGATTTGTTTGTTTGATTCGTTCTTCGGGAGTACAAGTTGCAGATGAATGGCCGGACAGCTAAATGTCTTTGTTTTTTATTTTTATTCATTTATTCACGTGTTATTTTTCATCTGCCTTCAGTCCCGTCAGCCAGTCAGTCAGTTTGTTTGTGTGTTTGTTTGTTTGTTTGATGTTGTTGCCTCTGTTATTGGTGTTGTGTGTGGGGGAGGAGGGAGGAATGGGATGGGGGATGTGGTAGTGTGTGTGTGTGTGTGTGTGTGTGTGTGTGTGTGTGTGTGTATTATATCTAGTCTGTGTTTGTCTGTCTGTCTTTATCCATTATTCCTGTCTATTCTATCCTTCCTTCCTCTTTGTGTCTGTTTCTTCAGTATTTCCTACTTAATTTTCATCCCAAACATCCTTATTTTTCCCTCTCACAAGTACATTTCTTTCATTTATACGAACATTTATCTTTTTTTTCATCTCCACAAACACATATAGATTTCTTTTTCATTTCTACCTGTATATTCCTTTTTTTCATTTCCCAGGTGTGTGTATATATTTTTTTCACCTGGCAATCTGTTCTCTCACGTTTCAGGTCAACACCTTCATCACGCGCGCCAAAAAGTAAGTAAATAGAAACAGCAGCAGCATGACGGTATTTTTTTGCCCTTTGTGTCGCCTCTTATTTAATCCATTTCGTTAATAAATTCGTATATTATGTATGGCCCGAGGGAGAGGGGAGAGAGGGAAGGAGAAGGGGGGGAAGAGAGGGGGAAGAGGAAAAGAAGAGGGAATGTTGAGCGGAAAGCGAGAGTGGGGAAGAAGAGGGGAAACGGGAAAGTGAGAAAGGGAGAGAGGAAAGAGGGAAGAAGATGGGGGTAAGAGAAAGGGGAATAAGGGAAGGAGGAGAAAGGGGAAAGAGGGCAATAGAAGAAGGGGTAAAGAGAGAGGGGAAAGAAGGAGTGAGGAAGAATGGGAACGAGAGAGAGGAAAGAGGGAACGAGAAGAGGGGGAAAGAGGGAAGGAGAAGAAGGGGTAAAGAGACAGTGGAAAGAGGGAAGAAGAAGAAGAGGGGAGGAGAAAGGGGAATGAGGTAAGGAGAAAAAGGGGGAAGAGAGAGGGAAAAAGGAGGTGGGGAAAGAGTGCGTAGGTAAGGGGAGAGAGATGTGTATGTGTGTGTGTGGGGGGGGGGGGGGGGGGGAATAGGCACAGGGAGAGAAGAGAGAGAAAAAGAAGTAAGAGGAATGAGGAGAGATTGGAGAATGAAGGGGAGAGGGGAAAGACAATGCAAATAAGAAGAAGAGAGAAAAAAATGTGTAAAATAAAACTAAAAAAAAAGAGCTGGAGAGGAGATAGACAGGAGAGGAAGAAAGGGAGACAGGGAGGAGAAACTGGAGGAATAGGAGAAAGGTGAAGAGAGAGTGAAGAGCCAGAGGAAAGAAGAAGAGAAAGAAGGGAAACAGAGAGGGGAACGGAAGAATTAGAAGGAGGAAGAGAGAGAGAGAGAGAGAGAGAGAGAGAGAGAGAGAGAGAAGGGAAGAAAAGGGAAACAGGAGTAGTAGGAGAAAGAGTCAGAAGGGTGAAGAAGAGAAAGAGGAGGTGAGAGGAAAAGGAAACAAAGATTGAATTATATAAAGAAAACGTCAAAGAGGGGAAACTAATCATAACAATATTTTCCCCTCACTTCATTATAATTTCGTTTTCTCTAAGGGGAAGGTGAGGGGAATAAAATTAAGTAAAGTAAAGTAAAAAGATAACATTAATAAATCGAGCGCATATACTTCTCTCTCCTTTGTTAAGATTTACGGATGACTTGACTTAATTTACCTGTTAAGGACTCATTAAGGAAAAGTATAAGCAGGTGAGGGAGAAGGGAAGGGGGAAGGAAAGTGAGAGGAAGTGAAAGGGAAAGGGAAGGGGAAGGAATAAGAAGAGTAGAAGGTAATGAGAGGTGAGAGAATGTAAAGATGTAAAAATGAAGGTATAGTTATGAAAATGATAATAGGGAAATAAAGTTAATATGTGAAAATGAAAGTGAAGATGTAAAAATGAAGGTGTGGTAATGAAAATGATAATGTGGAAATAAAGTTGAATATGTTAAAATGAAAATAAAGTTGTTAAAATAAAAATGAACATACGAAAATGAAAATGAAGTGGAGAAACGAAATGGGGAAGGGAGAAGGAAGTGGAGATGGGCAACATTGAGTGGGAGAAGAAGGGAGAATGAAGGGTAACGGGCGTGCAATGAGGAGAAGGGTGTGCAGAATGAGAATGGAGGAAAAGAGAAACGGGTAAATAGATAAAGAAAGAGGAAGGGGAGGAGGAGGAGGAGTGAGTATGAGGGCGTAATGTGAACGAAGATAAAAGAGGAAAAAGTGAAAAGAAGAAAAAAATGAAGGGAAAGAAAAAGGGAGGAGGGGTGAGGAAGGAACGAGGAAATGAGGAAGGGGTGACATAGAGCAAGTGAACAAATGGAAAGAGAAAGAAAGATAATGGTTCAGAAATAACATCGATTAAAGGGAGTGAGGAAATGGTGGAGAGGAAAGGAAGGAGAAAGAAAAAGGGGGGGAAGTTAAAGTAGAGGAAGATGGAAGCAGTAAGGAAAGAGGGTTGAGAGTGATGAATAAAAAAAGAAGAGAAGAAAAAGGGATCATGGAGAAGAAAGGGAGGGAAGGGACAGAAGATGATGGTAGTAGGAGGAGAGAAAGGGAGGCTGGAAGGGAGGAGGAGGTGTGGGAAGAGAGGAGAAAAAGGAGGTTAGAGAGGAAAATAAGGTAAGGAAAGAGAGAAGGAGGAACGGGAGGGAGGAGAGATAAATAGGGAAGTGGGGAAGAGAGAACGATAGGAGGAGGAGAAAGGGAAATGAGTAGGAGGGAGGAGGAGGAGGAGGGAAGAGAGAGGGGAAGACAAGAGAGAGAGAAAGAAGGAGGGAGGAAGAGATGAAAAACGGTGGAGGCAAGGGAGAGCAAGAGTGGGGAGAGGAGGAGGGAAGGGAGAGGAGAAAAAGGGGGAGAAGAGGGGGGGAGGGAAGGGAGGGAAGAGAGTGATTAAAAAGGTTAATAACACTAGAATATATGATAAACTAAAGCTTAGGGGAGTGTTGTTTTGAAACGGAGAGGAGGAGGAGGAGGAGGAGGAAAAGAGAATGGAGTAAGAGACAATGAAAAGAGGAATCGTATAATGAAGTTAATGAAGATAATAATGACAGAGAGAGAGAGAGAGAGAGAGAGAGAGAGAGAGAGAGAGAGCGGGAAAAGGAGAATAGTTAAATGGCAAAAAATATATATTTGTCGCGGCGGGAAATGTAAGGGAAAAAGTGGAAAAAATCACGCAGTATTGATAAATCTCTTACATGTATATTTTATTCAGAGAGGAAAATCCCGGACTTGGGTGCGGAGAGAGAGGAGAGTAAGGGGAAAAATGTGTGTGTGTGTGTGTGTGTGTGTGTGTGTGTGTGTGTGTGTGTGTGTGCGTGTGTGCGTGTATGTGTGTGTGTGTGTGTGTGTGTCAGGGGAAGGGTGAAAAATGTAATAGTAATTGTATCAAAGCACCAAAAATCTCTGCAAGAAATTGATCAAATGTATGTGTGTGTACGTGTGTGTGTGTGTGTGTGTGTGTGTGTGTGTGTGTGTGTGTGTGTGTGTGTGTGTGTGTGTGTGTGTGTGTGTGTGTGTGTGTGTGTCTAAAAAATTGTTTCGTGAAGATAAATGAATGTAGGGATGCTGTACTCTCTACACACACACACACACACACACACACACACACACACACACACACACACACACACACACACACACATTCACATACACACAAACACCTCTAACTCACTATCATCACCCTCTCTATTTCTCTTACTCCACGACCCTTAAACATACAAACACAAACACATACATTCACATAC
>NC_066521.1:12936762-12956762 GCF_024679095.1 Eriocheir sinensis
CTTGGGCGCCGTGGGAGGGGAGGAAGGAAAGACGAGGAGGAGGAGGAGGAGGAGGAGGTAGCGGTGGTGGTTGTGGTGTATAGGAGAGGAGGTGAAAAGTAGTGAAGACGAAAATAAGGATGAGAAATAGTGCGCAGGAGGAGGAGGAGGAGGAGGAGGAGGACTAGGAAGAGGAGGAGGCGTTGCAGAAAAGATAGTGAAGATACATAAGACAAAAAAAAATAAAAAAAATAAGCTAAAGAAAAAGAGGAAGAAGAAGAAGGAGAGGAAGAAGGAAGGGTAGACAAAAATGAGGTGGCAAAACTCTTTCTTCCCCTTCTCTGTTCTCCTTCCTTCTTTATTTTCTTCCCTTCTCTATTTTTCTTCCCCTCTTCATTTTTCCTTCCTTCTGAGGTGCAGGTCAGGTAATTTTCCATCTTCTTTATTCAGTTTCCTCCTCCTCCTTTTATTTTTTTTCTCTACGTGTGTGATGCAGACATACGAACGTAGATAGTGGTAGATGGGTGGTGGTGGTGGTAGTGGTGGTGGTGGTGGTGAAGAGAAATATTCCGAATTGTTATTGGTAGGTTCTTGTTATCATTTCTATTTTCATTTTTATTGTCATTGTTATTATTATTATTATTATCAGTATTATTATTATTATTATTATTATTATTATTATTATTATTATTATTATTATTATTATTATTATTATTATTATTATTATTATTATTATTGTCAGTGTAGGTTCTTATGTTATTAAAAGCAGTAGGAGCAGTACTTTTGTTATTAGTAGAAGAATTACTTGCAGCAAAATTAGTAGTTCAAAATAAAGCTCGAAGCAATTGCAGTAGTAGTATAGAAGTGGTAGAAAAGAGTAACAGATATGATAGCAGTAACAGCAGTAATAACAGCAGGTGCAGCACAGACATCATTACCAACATCAGTGCTCGTGACAAAGGCGGTAATAGTAGTAGCAGCAGCAGTAGAAGCAGGAGCAGTAATAGCAGCAGCAGTAGTGTAGTCATCCGCCGTGCCGCAAAACCCACTCCCCGCACCGTGGCCTGACCAGCGGCGGCGGGCAGCGAGTTTTAAATACCCGGGTGTGACAAATTAAGAGTCATCATTAATTACCTTTGACACTCACACCAGTAGCACCTAATTAGCGTTGACGAGCCGCAGGTGTTAAACAGAGGGCGGGCCGGACACTCAGGATAATTAGCTCACCTACTTAATTAACTAACCAGCTGACTAATTAATCACGTTTATGTTATTCCCTCAGGACAGGTGATAACAGCGACGCTTACACCTGCCTGGCTTTTTCATGGCAATTACCTGCACGCACACACGCACACACACACAGAGACGCACGCACAACCAAATATACACACAAACACATACACACACACATACACACACACACACGCTTTCGCTTTTTCATGATAATTGCATACTCAAACACACACACACACACACAAACATAGACAAACACACACAACACAAAACACAATACAACAACCACCCCAAACACACACACACACACACACACACACACACACACACACACACAGTCACACACAACACAACACAGGTCCAAAGAAGAAGCTACTGTTACTTTTTCGCCGTTTATTCCTTATTACAAAGACCAGTATGTACAGGCTCCAGGATGTTACTAGCTAGGGGCTCCTACGCTAACACGTCTCGGAACACACGGCAAGCGGGACGCGGAGGACAGACAGGACTGGGCGCACACGGGGAGGAGGCGGAGGAGATATGGATGATAACAACGATAAAAACAAAAAAATCGAAAGTAATGTTAAATAGTAATTGTAATGGTATGGGAAAGAGTAAGAGATTGACAGATTGGTAGATAGTTTGACAGTGGTTAGAAAGGAGAGAAAGTATAATAATAAAAATAATAATGGAGATAATAATGATAATAAAAACAATTATAATATAGCAACGGCAATGGTGAAAAATGGATTGACAGAATGATAGATTATTAGTGGTAGATAGATTGATCGGTTGATAAACTGGTAGAAAGATAGATATAGATAGATAGTTTGTAATAGTAGTAGTAGTAGTGGTAGTAAAAATAGTAGTAGGAGTAGGAGTAGTAGTAGTAGTAGTAGTAGAAGTAGTAGTAGTAGTAGCAGTAGTAGTAGTAGTAGTAGTAGTAGTAGTAGTGGTAGTAGTAGCGGTAGTAGTAGTAGTAGTAGTAGTAGTAGTAGTAGTAGTCAAAACAACAACCACAATAATAATAACAAAAATAATGATAATAATAATGAAAAGAACAAGGGAATGAATACACACACGTTGCCGTAACCTACTAAAAAAAAAAATGAGAGTAATATTATTTGCACACGATAAAAGGAAACTCAAGTACATAATGGGGGCGTTAGTGCCGCTAATGGAAATAATGTTGCTTGCTGCCATTAACAAGATAAAGTGCGTAATGGACCGCGCTGGGCTAAATGAGAGGAGTATTTGCACATAATTAGGATAAAACAGAAAGAAAAAAGAGGAGAAGAAAGATAAAAATATAGAAAAACAGGAGAAATATGAGAAAAAAGGAAAAAATTAAGTAAAAGAGGTGAAAAAAAGAGAAAAAAGATAAAATTAAAGATAAACAGGAGAAAGATGAGAAAAAGAGGAGAAAAATAACGTAAAAGAGAGGAAAAAGTAAAAAAAAAAGAGGAGAACGAGAGAGAGAGAGAGAGAGAGAGAGAGATCGCGCATAATGTCCGTGAAATATCGTCCGCACACACCGTGACGGACAGACAGAAACAAAACAAATACACAATGTTTACAGCGTCTTGCCGGCCGTAGCGCGATAGCTTAACGGCGTGACCCGTGGAAAGTAAGAGGAGAGCTATGACGCGATGATCTGGAGTGATTAAAATGATTGCCCTGTAAAGTGAGAAGTCGGAGCACGCTGGTGAAAAAAATAATAATGATGGTGGAAAGAATATTTAGTCATGAGTCAAGGCAAAAGGAGAATATAGATGAAGGAGAATGATACTGTTTGTTGTTTTAAAGTGAGGAAGTTTGTGTTACGAGTAATAAGAGACTGAACACACGGTTGAAAAATACTTATAATGGCGAGAAGAAAACTTTGTCATGACGCAAGGCAAAACATAAAGGAGAATAATGTTTGTTAGGTGTTATGAAATGAGGAAAATTGTTGTGTTGACGTGGATTCGGAACACTTGTTGAAAAATATATAATTATCATGGCGAGAAGGAAAATTTGTAGGCAATGCAAAAAAGAAAAAATGATAATTGTACATATAGTGTTTTAAGATTCTGACGATTGTTTTGTTTTGTTAAATAAGTAGTTTTCATTTAAAGAAAGAAAATACGTTTTGAGCCCACATAGAAAAAAATACATACACAAAGAAAAACGAGGGATATAAATTACCAATAAAAACGGGACATTAAACCTATCAATGAAAAACGACAAATTGAAACTGAATAACGAAAAGAAAGACAGAGATCCATTTTCCTGTCGCCCTAATCTCGTAATGATGATACACGGGAAATTAGTAAACACTGAAGATTATTACAAAAGGAAGATTAATACGAAACTAGAGGACGCGGAGAGACGGAAGGGACATCATAACACCGTGACAGGGATGGATAACACACACAACAGCCAATGACAACGAAGAAACGTATTGCGAAGCTGCGGAAAGTATAATACAGAGCTCGGGATGTTTGTTTCATCTTCGCAGAAAAAAAAACGTAAATGAGGTAAACAATACCAATAATAATAGTAATAATAATAATAATAATAATAATAATAATAATAATAATAATAATAATAATAATAATAATAATAATAATAATAAAGGATGGTGAAGGAAATTAGAAAACGGATACATGTACACATTTATAAAGAACCTAAAACACTTATGGGTCTATTTTTTTTATGGATGGGAGATTTTTATTTGAGGGGGAAGGAGATGGAGGTTTATTTTCAGGAGAGGGGTTCATTTTTCTTTGACGTAGGTTTAGTTTATTTGAGAGGATCAAATTTTAAAGAGGGTTCTGTTCGAAGTCATTTTCATTCTAAATTTTTGGGCTTGTGTAATTTTTTTTTTTTTTTTTTTTTTTTTGTAATGACCTATTTTGTCTGATATATATTTTTTTGGAATGGCTAATAATGCCTGAAACAAGTTGTAACCGCTTGTGTTGTATGATAGTTATGTACCTTCTAATGGGTTCTGTTGACTGATAAATTTTGTGATGGTTTGTGTTGTCTGATAGATTAGAGGAAGTGTTTCGATTGTTTTTTCTTTCATAATGGGGTAATTCTGAGGAGAGGTGTTTCATCAATCCTCAAAGCACTCAACTGTAGCAAAAAGGGCTCACTTTCCTGCTTTAAGGGGGTCGGTGTTTTTGGGGGAATAGAACCTCAATATTTTCGGGGGTAGGGGCAAATAGGGCTCAGAAGGAGGGACTCACACAAACTATTCCTTCAAACGTTAGATACAAAAAGAATGTTACAAAGACAATCTGAATGTGTTACACCTTTGTTTTTTATTTGCATTTTCTTATCTATATTTATTTATTTATTTATTTATTTATTTATTTATTTATATGTGTATTTTCATGGTGGAAGGGGTAACTTAATATTCTTTACACCCTTTATACTATTGTTTTTATATACACAGAAATATCACGAAAAAAAATGAAAGTTGTGTTTATCTTTTTTTTTTCGGGGATGGAGAGGTAACTTAAGCTTTTTTTACCCTTACATTAAATTGTTGGTATGGATACAGAAATTTCACGAAACTAAAGAAGAAAAAAAAAAAAAGGAAAAATACATGAATGAAACGAGTTGCATCACGAATCGACGGTGTTTCATAAGGTTTCGAACACGTGCTTGAACGAATACTATGACGGCTGGGGAGGTCCTGTTACCCTTTCCTCACTATCATTATCATTATTATTACATCTATCATTATCATTAGTAGTATCGGGGTCGTCTAGTGTTATGTATTCGCTACGGACGCCGGAAAACCGAAACAGACTTATTCTTGTTCCTATTTATTTTTTTCTCTCCCTTCCCTGACACGTCCTAGTCCTGTCTATCTCTTGTTCCGTTCTCCCCTCCTGCCCCTGCCTCCCCTTTCCTCCCTCCCTCCTTCCCTCCCTGCCTCCGTGTATGGGGGTGGGGTTTGTGTGTGTGTGTGTGTGTTTATCATCGGTACACAGAAGAGAACATAGTAATTTATCTTCATCTTTTGCGCAGTCACACACACACACACACACACACACACACACACACACACACACACACACACACACACACACACAGACACACACACACACACACAAAAATACACTCACTTTACTGACATTTTCCGTTTATATTTTTTTCTTTCTTTTATTTCCTATCTTCACTTTTTTTCTTCCATCTTCACACCCTCACTTTTTACTTACTCTCCTTCCTTTTTTTTTTCTTCCTCACCTTCCTTATCTTTCTCCTCTCCACCACCTCTCTTCTCGCATCTCCTTATTTCTTCCTGCATCCATCTCTCCTATTCCTCGTTTATTCTTTTCTTTCTTTCCTAATTCCTTCTCATCCACACTCTTCCCTCTCTTTATTATCCTTCCTTTCTACATCACTCAGCTCACCCACTATCTTTAATTCATTCTACTTTTACCTTCATTCTTTAAACTTTTCATGCCTCCAACTCCTCCTCCTTCTCCTCCCCCTCCTCCTCCTTTAACCCTGACCTCTGTGTTGCTGCTGAAGGAGAGGAGTCAAGTTGCGTTGTCATCGTCGCTGCAACACTTCAATTAGCCGACTCAAGGTGACTGAACTGACGCGGGGAACGATTGGCAACACTGGCAGGTGGATATGGACAGGTGAAGGTGGAGGCGGGAGGGTGGGTTCGGTGGGGGGAGAGGAGAGGAGGGAGGAGGGGATGGAGAGAGAGATAGTGTTGTGTTGTGTTGTGATTGGGTGTCATTGGAAGGTGCTGCGTTGTTGTTGTTGTTGTTGGTGGTGGTGTCATTGTTATTTTTAGTGTTGTTGGTGGTGATTGTGGTAGTGTACTGGTGGTGGTGGTGGTGGTGGTGGTGGTGATAACTGTGACTCCGGTACTTGTGGTGGTGTTCTTGGTGGTGGTGGTGGTGATGGAGAGGGCGGGAGAAAAATATTTGGAGATGATGGTGGTGTTGGAGGGGACGGGAGAGTTGGTAAGAAGGAGGTGGGTGGTGGTGGTGGAGGTGGAGGTGGTGATGGTGGAGGTGGTTGTCTTTGTATCAGCTAGACTCTATTATTACTCTCCGTGAAGGTATCTATAAATTATCATAACACATCATCTCCCTCCTCCTCCTCCTCCTCCAGACCACAAAAGGAGATTCCTGTCGATACATTACTCAAAGCGGGAAGAGGCAGGCTAACTTTTTCTTCCTTCCTCCCTCCTTCCTTCTTCTCTCCTTGTCTGCCTTCCCTCCTTCCTTCCCTCTCTTTGCTGTGATAGTGTGAATACTTTACGTTCTGGTTTGGAGCTTCTTCCTCCTCCTCCTCTTCCTCCTCCTCCATCTTCTCCCTTCTCTCCTTCATTTTCTTCTTCCTCCTCCCTCCTTTCTTCCTCCTGTTTTATGATTTTGCTTCTTCTTACTTATCTTCCACTTGTCTTTTTTTTCCTTTTCTTATTTAATTCTTTTCTCTTCTTCCATCAGTTTGTTTCTCAGTTTATTTCCTATCTCCCTCTCTTCCTCCTCCTCATCCTCCTCCTCCTCCTCCCTTTCTTCTTATCTAAACCTTTCTTCTCTCTCTCTCCCTCAAGTTCCTATCTTCTCTTCTTATTCTTCCTCCTCCTCCCACTCTCTTTTCTTCCTTATCTGAAACCTCGCCCCTCTGGTTTTCCCTCTTCCTCCTCCTCCTTCTCCTCCTTCTTCCTCTCCTTCTCCTTATCTCCCTTCATTGCACCAGTTTCTCTACCAATTTATCTCTTTTCCCTTTATACTTTTCCTTCTTTCGTTTTTCTTTTAATTTTCCTTACTCTCTCTCTCTCTCTCTCTCTCTCTCTCTCTCTCTCTCTCTCTCTCTCTCTCTCTCTCTCTCTCTCTCTCTCTCTCTCTCTCTCTCTCTCTCTCTCTCTCTTATCCATTATTTAAACATGAATAATACAAGTAACAAAACACACACACACACACACACACACACACACACACACACACACACACACACACACACACACACACATATACCTAAGTTAGTAATATTTAAGGACACCTGTGATAAAAATTCGGATATATAAACATTCACCTCTGTCAGTACCTCCTCACCTGTAGAGGCGCCCGCTCACCTGTGACACCTGGCTCTTAATTAGTGACATCTTGCAGTGATTAATAAGACAGGTAACAAAATGTGACAAAAGAAATAATAACGAGGAAGTATGTTAACTTTTTCTTTCTATCAGTGAAGTAAACAATTGAAAAAGGAACGTGTGAGTTATTTTGTTTGTTTTTTTGTTGTTTATCTTTTAACTTTTTTATTTTCTGTTTTTTTTTCATAATTGAAGCCAGATCGGATGTTTTTCATAGGCTTGAATGTATTGCTTTAGTTACGAAATCATACTTTTAATTATAATAAAAAGATAACTCACTTGATCTTTAAACTTGAATAAATAAATAACGACATCTACAGAACAATTAAATCCCACTAACTTAAACACTAAAAATAAAACATTGCTAAGAAAAAAGTACCTCTTCAACTTTCTCGTGCAATTAACTCACTTCAAACTCACACCTGATGTTGCGTGTCCATAAACAAGTGTAAATGCGTGTGTGTAAGGAGGTGGGGGGGAGGGAGGGAGGGAGGGGGGAGTCACTTATAGGGTTCAATACTGTATATGTACACTGGGGGACGCCTTCAACACCCTATACGGAGGACTGGAACCTCTTACAGCAGCCTGACCACCGGATTTACACGTCTAGTTTAATGCTGGAAAGTAAAGGAGAGTTACTATGAGTCGTTAAGGGAGTACAAAGACGAGCGAAAGTCGGAGTGTGGCGAGTGTCGTTACGGTATTAAAGGTTTCGACTACACACACGGGAACTGAGAAGGATTTGTATCTTTGCGTCGTCTATAGCGGCAGCCAAGTGGGGGACTCCTATCACTTATTGTCCGTTCCGCCGCACCTGTTTCTTGCTTCTTTTTTTTTTATTTAATGTCGCTAAATTGACTTCACTTCTCTGGGTTTCTATTTAGTTAACTGTCTTCACTAGCTGTCTATTTTTAACCTATCTATTGTTTTCTGTTTAGTCTCACCCGTTTATTTTTTTTCTACTACTGTCTTTTGTTTTCTTTTTTTTCCCATTTTCTTCGTCTCTTCTGCACTGAGAGACGATTTTTGTTTTCAATTTATCTTCACTTCTCTTACTTTTCTATTTTACTTCTGTTCACAACTTCAATCTTGCTTATTATTTATTTTCTTCCGCTGTCATTTGTTTAACTTCTATTGTCACTTTTCATCTCTTCTCCTCTTCGTTTTCTCTCTTCTTCACCTTTTCTTTCTTTCTTTTTTACTTCACTCATTCTTCACAACGCTACACACACCTTCACACACACCTGTTCACACACACCTACACACACCTGCCATCACGCCACTCTTCTGCTGAGCGCCGTTTTCCAGTCAGCACCCGTGTCTCGTTTTCTATGCGGCATTACTCTCTGAGGGGAGTCTCACCTAAGACTTACGAGCGGCCGTACTGGGTGAAGGATGCGACTCTTGCCTCCTTCCTTCCTTAATCCTTCCTAGGACTCTGGTATCCTTCGCCAGGTGTCCTTCAGGTGTGTATTCATTCTGGAGAAGCCGCGTGAACCTCCTACACCGCTTGCTCCTCCTGTTTCTTCTTCTCTTCCTTCTTCTTTCCTCGTCATTTCCTCCCCTTCTTCCTCCTCCTTCTTCCTCCTCCTTCCTATCTTCACTTCCTTCCATCCGCAGCGAGGGTGAAGTAGGAATTGAGGAGAGTGAGGAAGGAAAGGAGAAGAGGAGGAGGAGGAAGAGGAGGAGGAGGAGAAGGAGGAGGAGGAGGAGGAGGAGGAAACCAAATCACACACGGAGGCTGAAACTCTACAAACATCCACGAAGGGGGTGTCTCTCTACCCCTCCTTCACCCCCTCCTGCACGCCCTCCCACGCCCCTGCACGCCCCCCTCACACGCCGGGGAGGGTCGGGCTGGCGTTCTGGACCTGTACGGAGGGCAGAGGCGTGAGGGAGGAGTCGTCGGAGCTGGGGTAGAGCGGCTTGGCGGACCCCTCGGCGGAGATCCCCAGCATGAGACGGTTGGTAACATTGCGCTCCTGCTCGCGGTCCTCTGCCTCCTGGCGCCTGGGGGAGAAACACGAGTGAGTTTTCCTGCAGGAGGGAGGCTACAGGTTTTTGTCGACTGGTAAAGGGACAGAGGAAGAGGGAAAGGGAGTGATGGGATAGTCATGAAGGAGAGAAAGGGGAAGACAAAAGCAGAGTAGCGTCATGAAAGAAAGGAAGATAAAATGACAGTATAAATGAAAGGGAGAGAGAGCTAGGATAACAGGATGAATGGTTACGAAAGGGGAAGAGAGAGAAGATAACAAGGAGAGGGAGGGAGACAGAGTGATGAGATACCAACATGAAGGAGGGGGAAAGAGAGAATAGAACAACACATATGTGGAGGAAGAGGGAGAGCGATGATAAGGAGAGGAGAGAGAGGGAGAGAGGAAAAGTAGATAACACAAAGACATGAGTGTATGGGATAGAAAAATAGAAGAGAATAGAACCATAAAGAAGAAGAAGAGAAGTAGAATGATAACTTGTTGGAAGGGGAGGATAGGATAGAGGCATGGGAGAAGGAAAGAAAGGGGAGTGGGAGAGAAAAAAGAAGGGTATGGGGGGAGGAAAGAGAGGGAAAGTACATGAAAGAAAGGGAAAGTTTGAGAATGAAGGAGTGAAGACAGAGACAGAGAATGATAGCAGTGGTCTATTATCTGTTATCTCTCTCTCTCTCTCTCTCTCTCTCTCTCTCTCTCTCTCTCTCTCTCTCTCTCTCTCTCTCTCTCTCTCTCTCTCTCTCTCTCTCTCTCTCTCTCTCTCTCTCTCTCTCTCTCTCTCTCTCTCTCTCTCTCTCTCTCTCCCTGGTCATGCAATATTCACAATGCCACCCCCCTCCCCCTTCCCCCCTTACCGTGAGAGTCCCAGGTGAGCGGCTTCCTAATCAGCAGATGGCTTAATACCTGCCTCTAATTAATCTCCCGCCTCGCTGTTACCTGACGCCCCGCTCCCTCGCCCTCACACACACACAAAGAAAATGCTATGAGTTATTAAGTAAGGCAGGTAAATTTAAAGTAGGATTAATGTTAGATTGGGTGGTGTTGCTCTGTTATATTTATTCTTCACCCCTTGCGTTCTCTTAATTTCTCTCTCTCACTTTCACTATCTCTCATTCTCTCTCTCATTGCCTTGCTAAGAGTGAGTAAATAATGCCAACAGTTTTAAAGAAAGTAAGATTGATATTGTTTGGGTACTCTTTCTATCTTTATTTTCATCCCTACGTTCTCTTTCTTTCTTTCTTTCTTTCTTTCTTTCTTTTTCTAACAATATAAAAGAAAGTAGGATTGATAATATTTGGGTACTTTTTCTATCTTTGTCTTCATCCCTTCGTTCTTTCTTCCTTTCTTTCTTTCTTTCTTTCTCCGACAGTTTTAAAGAAAGTAAGATTGATAATATTTGGGGACTTTTTCTATCTTCATTTTTCAACCTGCATTCTCTTTTTTCCTTTTTCTTTTCTTTCTCTCTCGTTCTCTCTTATTATCCTTCCTTTCTCTCTTTCTTTCTCCAACAGTTTTAAAGAAAGTAAGATTGATAATATTTGGGTACGCTTTTTATCTTATTTTTTCAACCTTCATTCTCTTCCTTCCTTTCTCTTTTTTTAATCTCTCTTTCTCTCTTATTATTATGTTAAAAGTCGTTCTCTTCCTTCCTTTCTCTCTTTCTTTCTCCAACAATATTAAAGAAAGTAAGATTGATAATGTGTGGGTACTCTTTCTATCTTCATTTTTCAACCTTCATTCTCTTCCTTCCTTTCTCTTTTCTCTATCTCTCTTTCTCTCTCATTATCTGTGTTACAAGTCACTTAATGATGCCAAGAAATTAAAAGTCAGATTGATATTACTTTGGGTGTTCTCTCTATCTTCATCTTGCACCACTTATTTCTCTCTCCCTCTCTCTCTCTCTCCCTCTTTCTCTATCTCTCTTTTTTCACTCATTTTAAAAGTGAGTTAATGATACGAAGAAATTAAGAGCAGGGGTCATATTATTTTGGGTATTCTCTCTCTCTCTCTCTCTCTCTCTCTCTCTCTCTCTCTCTCTCTCTCTCTCTCTCTCTCTCTCTCTCTCTCTCTCTCTCTCTCTCTCTCTCTCTCTCTCTCTCTCTCTCTCTCTCGATCTCTCTTTTTCATTACCAGGTTAAGAGTGAGTTAATGATGTCTGGTAATTCAGTGCAGTGTTGTGTTAATATTATGTCCGCTATTGCGCTCATATGTTATTTTTTTTTTCTCGCCTCCTCCTCCTCCCCTTCTTCATCTTCCCTCTCTTTATCATCTCAGTTACATCCTTTTCGTAAACCACTCATTTCATTTCTTCGTTCACTCTAATTAGCTTCCGTTTTTTTTCCCTTTCTTCCCTTCCCTTCTTCCCTTTCTTTCTTCCTTCATTCTCACCAGCTTCCATTTTTTTCATTTCACTTCTCCCTTTCTTCCCTTTCTTCAATTATTCTTACCAGTTTTCCTATTTTTCATTTCCCTTTTCTCAGTCCTCCCTTTCTTCCTTCATTCGTGTCGTCTTTCCTTTTTTATTTTCCTTCACTTCTCCCCTTCATCAGAGGTTATAGTACTTTTCACCTTTCTCCTTTCCTCCTCCTTTTTCTTACCTGTTCCTCTTTCTCCTCTTCCTCTTTACCGCTGCCACACTTAACATCCTTTTCTGATGCAACCCCTTCAGTTTTTCCTTTCCCATCATCAGCTTTCCCTTTCCCTTCATCATTACCTTCCCTACTCCCTTCTTTCCCTTTCTGCCTACTCTACCTTCCCCTTCCCTTCCCCTTCACTCATATCGCTTTCCCTTAATCAGCTTTCACCTCATCATATATTCCCTTCATTATGTGCTAATACCCCTTTTAACCCTCCCTAGCCCACCTTTCCCCCTCCTCTTCTTCCCACCTGTACTTCTCCTTTCCCTTTCACCTACATCGCGTCCCTTTTCTTCACATCATCTCTCCCTTCATCACGCATTCTCTCCAGCTTAGACCCTTCACCCTCCCTCCTCTTTTCACCTTCCCTTCCCTTCTCATCTCCCCTTCCCTTCTCATCTCCCCTTCCCTTCTCATCTCCCCTTCCCTTCTCATCTCCCCTTCCCTTCTCATCTCCCCTTTCCTTTTCATCTCCCCTTCCCTTCTCATCTCCCCTTCCCTTCTCATCTCCCCTTCCCTTTTCATCTCCCCTTCCCTCGCATCCCCTTTCTCCCATCATCTCTCTCCTCATTACATAATTATTCCCTTCAACTTAACATAATTCACCCTTGCCTTCCTTCCCTTCCCTTCTCACCTCCCCTTCCCTTCTCATCTCCCCTTCCCTTCCGCCTACATCGCATCCTTTCTCTCATCATCTCTTCCCTCATTACGAATTCCCTTCAGCTTACTATAGTTCACCCTCTACCCTGCCTAACCCTTCCCTTCTCTTCTCACCTCCCCTTCTCGTATCCCTTTCTCTTCCCATCTTCCCCTTCATCTCCCCCATCACCGCATACCCATTCTCCCATCTCTCCCTTCATTACATATTCCCCTCCTCCTCCCATCACCTTGCTCTCCCTCCCCATCTCACCTGCCGCCCTTCATTACCTGTTCTTCCTCACCTGTCGCCTACGAAGCTCTTACGCCTACATCGGGCTTTTATATATTTTTTGTTTTTGTTTTTGTTTATGACCTTGAGCTGCTTCCTCTGTTCAAAAAATATAAATAAGTAAATCACCTCTTACCTACTCTCTACCTGTCCAGCATCATCATTTTCTCACCTGGTTACCTGCCGTGGACTCACCCACACCTCCCCCCCCACACCCACACATACTGTTCTATCTGTCCGCCCCCCCCCCCCCCCCGCTCACCTTTCGCCTTTCACTCTCCCTTAATCTTACCTGTATATCATTGCCCCCTTCACTCTTCCCTCTCTACCTGTTCAACTCCCTTTCCTTCTCATCTACCCTGCCGTTTACTCCTTCTCCCCTTCTTTCTTACCCCTTCCTCTATACCAGCACCCCCTTTCTTCTTTGTCTCTGTTCAGCTCCTTTCTCACCTGTTCCCTTTCTACCCCTTCTTCTCCCCTTCTTTCTTACCTTTTACCTGTATACCATGGCCCCCTTTCCCTTTTCTATCTGTTCAACTTCTCTTCTTTCTCACCTGTCCCCTTTCTACCCCTTCTTCTCCCCTTCTTTCTTACCTCTTACCTGTATACCATGGCCCCCTTTCCCTTTTCTACCCCTTCCTCTCCCCCTTCTTCCTTACCTACAACGAGCTCCCCTTCTCCTCCTCTTCTTACATGTTCACTTTCCCTTCTTTATCACTTGTCCCTCTCTTTACCCCTTTCTCTCCCTCTTCTCCGCCCCATTCTCCCTTACCAGCAATGACCCCCTTTCACTCCTCTCCCTACCTGTACAATTCCCCTTCTTTTTACCCCTTCCTCTCCTCCTCCTCCTCCTCCTCCCTCTTCTTCCTTACCTGCACCGACCCCCCCTTCACCCCCCTTCACCTGTCACACCTGGGCGCCCCTCACCTGCCTGGTAATGGCCTCGAGGACAACACACCTGGAGACGCAAGACACACGGCCACTTAATGGTCTCTCTCCCCATTCGTCTCTCCATTTCTCCCTCACCTCGCTTCTCCCCCTCCCTCTCCCTTACGTCTTCTCCTCTCTCCTCCGTTCTCTCTCTCTCTCCCTTCCCAGTCTTTCCCCTTCGTTTTTCCATTCTTTGTTTTTTTTCCTTCACCCTCTTTTCTTTCTGTCTCCTTCCCTACCTCTATCTCCCTTCCCTCTGCCTCCTCCCATCTTATCTCTCCCTTCCCTTTCTCTCCCTTTCGTTCTTTCATCCTTTGTTTTTTTCTTCTTCACCCTCTTTTCTTTCTGTCTCCTTCTCTACTTTTACCTCCCTTTCTTCTCCCTTCTCCTATTTTATCTCTCCCTTCCCTCCCTTTGTTTTTTTCCCTTCATACTCTTCTCTTCCTATCTTCTTTTCTTTCTGTTTCTTCTACCTTTATCTCCCTTCCCTCTGTCTTCTCCCTTCTTATCTCTCCCTTCCCCTTCTTTCCCCTCTGTTATCCCATTCTTTGCCTCTTTTTTTCCCTTCACTCTTCTCTCGTTTATTCTTTTCTCCCTCTGTCTCTATCTCTACCTTTCCCCTTCTTTCCTTCTCCCTTCCCCTCCCTTTCCCTTCATTTTCCCATTACGTTATCTTCTTTCACCATCTTCTCCTTTCTTCCTTCCTCCCTTTGTCTCCTTCCCAGCATTTCCTCTCCCTCCCCTTTCTTTTCAACTGCCTTCAACTTCTCTTACTTAGGTTCCTTAATATGTTTTTATCTTTTCCTTTCTTCACTCTATTTTCGCCATCTTTCTTTTCTTCTCCCTCTGTTTCCCTCCCTGTCTTCCCCACTCTTCCCCTTCTTCCATTTCTTTGGCAGCTTCCCTTCCCTTCTTCTGCCTTTTCCCTTCCTTTTCCGTCTTCTCTTCTCAGTCTCTCTCCTTTGCTCCCTGATACACCTTCCCATGATCTTCCTTCCTTTCTTCCCTTCTTCATCTTTTTCCTTTCCTCCTTTCCCTTCTTCCTTCCTTCTCTTTCTCTCTCTCTTCTTTTCCTTTCACTTCAATCTTCCTTCCTTTCTACTCTTTTTTTATCTTTTTCCTCTTCTGCTTTCCCTTCTTCCTTCCTTCTCTTTCTCTCTCTTCTATTCTTTCACTTTAATCTTCCTTTTTTTCCTCTCCTCTTTATCTTTTTCCTCTCCTGCTTTCCCTTCTTCCTTACTTTTCTTTCTCTTTCTCTTCTTTTCCTTTCACTTCAATCTTCCTTCCTTTCTACTCTTTTTTTATCTTTTTCCTCTTCTGCTTTCCGTTCTTCCTTCCTTCTCTTTCTCTCTCTTCTTTTCCTTTCATTTCAATCTTCCTTCCTATCTACTCTTTATCTTTTTCCTCTTCTTTTCCTTTCATTTTAATCTTTCTTCCTTTCTACTCTTTTTTTATATTTTTCCTCTCCTCCCTTCCTTTCTTCCTTCCTTCTCCTTTTCTCTCTTCTATTCCTTTCACTTCAATCTTCCTTCCCTTGTATTTCTTTTCACTTTAAATTCTCTTCTTATTTCTACTCCAACATTTTGAGCTTCAACTTTTGTGCTACTTATGTAATACGTTTCTCGTTTGTATTTCTTTGTTTGTGTTTCCATGTTTTATTGTGTTACTGTTTTATATTCTGATGTTTTATGTCTGTTTGTTTTCGCTCTGATCTGCTTCTCTCCTCGCTTTGCCTGTGTCTGTTTGTCTGTCTGTCTGTCTGTCTGTTCGTCCATCTGTCTGTGTGCTCCTGTTCTTGTCTGTCTCCTATTTCACTGTCATGTCTCTTTGAATCTCTCTCTCTCTCTCTCTCTCTCTCTCTCTCTCTCTCTCTCTCTCTCTCTCTCTCTCTCTCTCTCTCTCTCTCTCTCTCTCTCTCTCTCTCTCTCTCTCTCTCGTGTGTTTTTTACGTTTTATTCGTTATTTTCGTCTTTTTTATCTTGTTTTATTTTTGTAATGTGTGCTTGTTGAGTGTGTGTGTGTGTGTGTGTGTGTGTGTGTGTGTGTGTGTGTGTGTGTGTGTGTTTTGGTTTCCTCATCTTTATTATTTTCCTCATCACCATCACCTCTCTCTCCTCCTCCTCCTCCTCCTCCTCATTTTCCTCGTGGTATAAGGAGGGGAGGAAAGGGGGGGAAGGGGAGGGGGGAGGGAGAGACCGACCACCTGCCACGCTTCGTATACATTATTTATCTCCCCTCCCTCTCCTCCCCTCTCCCTCCTCTTTCTCTCCTCTTTCTCCCCTCTTCCCTCTCTCTCTTCTCCCATTGTCCCCTCTCCCCTCGCTCACCCTTCCCCTCTTCTTTACTCCCCATCATGCTCCTTCGTTCTCTCTCTCTCTCTCTCTCTCTCTCTCTCTCTCTCTCTCTCTCTCTCTCTCTCTCTCTCTCTCTCTCTCTCTCTCTCTCTCTCTCTCTCTCTCTCTCTCTCTCTCTCTCTCTCTCTCTCTCTCTCTCTTAGTTTTTTTTCTCCTCCATATCACTCCTGTCCACTCTGACTCTCCCCTATTTCCCTCCCTCTTTCTCTCCCTCCTTCTCTCCCTCTCTCCCTCCCTCCACACTATGTTCACCCTAACTTTCCCGCTTTTCCCTCCCTCCCTTCCCTCCAGATTCTCCTTCCTAAATCTATCTCTCCCTTTCCTTCCATTACCTGTCCACTCTCTTTTCCTTCCCTTTCCTTTCCCTTCCTTTCTTTCCGTCTTTGTTCCTCCTTCCTTTCCGTCTTTGTTCCTCCTTCCTTTCCATTCTCTTTCCGCTCCTTCTCTGTCTCCCTCTTTCCTTTTCTTCGTCCTTGTTTCCCTTCCATTATCTGTGCATTCTTCCTTCTTTCCCTCATTCTATCTCTACCTCCATTTCCCCTTCTGTTCAGCGTTATTTCTCTTACATAACCTGCGTATTCTAATTTCTTTCCCTCCTTCAAGATCTCCATTTTTATCTCTCCTCTCCCTCCTTCCATTCTCCCCACCCAAACCCCTCCATCCCTCCCATTCTCTCCTCCCCTTCCCTCCCATTCTCTGACCACTCTCCATCACCTTACTTTTCCTCTCCCTTCCCATCTCTCCCCTCTGTCCTCTCTCCTCCCCTTCCCTCCACTCTTCTCCTCCCCCTCGTCCCTCACGCCGCGCCAAGTATCGCAGGAAGGCCAACAAGACGGAACTTTCTCAACAGCCGTGAATTAACCAGCAGCCCAGCACTCCGCAGCGTCCACTCCGGCCCCAACACCTCGGCGGCTCAGACCTGCCTCAGATGATTGCCCCTCCCCTTGAGACTCCTCCTCCTCCTCCTCCTCCTCCTCCTCTTTCTCTCCTCTCGTCCTTGTTCTCCTCTGACTCCTCTTTCTCTTAGTTGCTTCCTCCTCCTCCTCTTCCTCGTTTTAGTGTCTCTCTTCCTTAGTGGTTTCTTTTTTTCTTCTTATGTGCTTACTGGTTGCATCCTCGTCCTCTTCCTTTTCCTCGTTCTCGTCCTTGTTCTCCTCTTACTAGCTTCCTCTTCCTCCTCTTCCTCTTCCTTTTGTCTCATAGTATCATCGTCTTCCCTCCTTCTCCTCCTACTATTCCTCCTCCTTCTCCTCCTCTTTCCCTTCCTCTTTCTAGTATTCTCATCTTCCTTTTCCTCTTGTGTTTTCTATTTCTAGTCTCCTCCTCTTCTTCTTGTATCTCCTAGTAGCCCCCAGCCTCCTCTTCCTCCTCCTCCTCCTCCTGGCCTCTTCTTGGCGTCAATTATTCACGCTTCTCTTCGTTATCGAGTTCGGGTGTCAAACTTGGAATTCAGGCGATGACAACTCTCCCAGGTCAATGGTTTTCGGAGAGAGAGAGAGAGAGAGAGAGAGAGAGAGTATAGGAGGGAATACGTCTGGAACTCACTCTGGTTAGTTTTCCTTCCTTCCTTCCTTCCATCCTTCCTTCCTTCCTTCCCTTCCTTCATTCCTTCCCTTTCCTTCCCTTCCTTTTCCTTTCCTTTCCTTTCCTTCCTTCCTTCCTCCCTTCCCTCCTTCCTCCTTCCTTCCTTTCCCTTCCTTTCCTTCCTTCCTTCCTCCTTTCCTTCCTTCCTTCCTTCCTTCCTCTCCTTCCTTTTCGTTAGTTTGGTTGTAACATTGATTCGGAAAGTCGGTTTGGTCGCGTCGAATAATTAATCTTTGTTCTGAATGGCTGTATGAAGCGTACGGCGAGAGAGAGAGAGAGAGAGAGAGAGAGAGAGTGTTAAGGGATGTCACTTTCCCCATTTCCCTTCTTCCTTTATTCAATTTTCTCCCTCTTACCCTAGTCCTTCATTCTCTCTCTCTCTCTCTCTCTCTCTCTCTCTCTCTCTCTCTCTCTCTCTCTCTCTCTCTCTCTCTCTCTCTCTCTCTCTCTCTCTCTCTCTCTCTCTCTCTCTCTCTCTCTCTCTCTCTCTCTCTCTCTCCATTTACTTCTCTTCATCATCATTTATCTTCCATCTCCTCCTCTCCCTCTTATCTGATCTCCTCCTCCTCCTCCTCCTCCTCCTCCTCCTCCTCCCCTTGTTATCCTTATTCCCTCCTTCGCCCTTCATCCTCTCTCTCTAACATTAATAATTATCACACCAGCATATTCCTCTTTCCTTAATTATTCCCTCCTTATCCATTCTCTCATTTTCATTATCTTGTTTTTCTCTCTTCAGTAATTGTCTAGAGCGTCTTAGCATTGTTCTTGTTTTCATCTTGTCCTCTTTATCCTCTTTATTTGTCTTTATTTTCTTTGTCTTTCTTCTCTGTCCTCCTCAACCATCATAGCTACCATTGTTCTCTTATCTATTTTTCTTTATTTTCTTATTTTCTTCTATTATTTTCTTCTCTGTATCCAAACTTACACCTCATCTTTTTTTTCTTTTCCATTGTTTCTCGCTATTCCTTTTTTTTCTTTAGTCTATTCCTTTCTCTATTTCCATTCCTGTATTTGGTGATTTTCTTCCTTGTTTTCCTTTTAATAATTCTCTCCTTCTTAGACTGATTTTTTTTCTTTTTCTTTCATTCTCACTCTTACTCTCACTCTCACTACCATTCCCACTCTCACTCCCTATCTCCCTCCCACTCACTCTCACTCTCACTCCCACTCTCTCATTCTCACACTCTCGTTATCTCCCTCCCACTCACTCTCTGTCCCACTTCCACTCCCTCATTCTCACTCTCACTTTCGCTATCTCCCTCCCACTCACTCTCACTCTCACTCCCACTCTCTCATTCTCACACTCACTCTCGTTATCTCCCTCCCACTCACTCACTCTGTCTTACTCCCACTCTCTCATTCTCACACTCACTCTCGTTATCTCCCTCCCACTCACTCACTCTGTCTTACTCCCACTCTCTCATTCTCACACTCACTCTCGTTATCTCCCTCCCACTCACTCACTCTGTCTTACTCCCACTCTCTCATTCTCACACTCCTCTCGTTATCTCCCTCCCCTCCTGTCTTACTCCCACTCTCTCATTCTCACACTCCTCTCATTATCTCCCTCCCACTCACTCCTCTGTCTTACTCCCACTCTCTCATTCTCCACACTCCTCTCGTTATCTCCCTCCCTCACTCTGTCTTACTCCCACTCTCTCATTCTCACACTCTCTCGTTATCTCCCTCCCACTCACTCTGTCTTACTCCCACTCTCTCATTCTCACTCTCACTCTCGTTATCTCCCTCCCACTCACTCACTCTGTCTTACTTCCACTCTCCCATTCTCACTCTCACTCTCGTTATCTCCCTCCCACTCACTCTGTCTTACTCCCACTCTCCCATTCTCACTCTCACTCTCGTTATCTCCCTCCCACTCCTCCTCTGTCTTACTTCCACTCTCCCATTCTCACTCTCACTCTCGTTATCTCCCTCCCACTCACTCTGTCTTACTTCCACTCTCCCATTCTCACACTCACTCTCGTTATCTCCCTCCCACTCACTCTGTCTTACTCCCACTCTCTCATTCTCACACTCACTCTCGTTATCTCCCTCCCACTCACTCACTCTGTCTTACTCCCACTCTCTCATTCTCACTCTCACTCTCGTTATCTCCCTCCCACTCACTCACTCTGTCTTACTTCCACTCTCCCATTCTCACTCTCACTCTCGTTATCTCCTCCCCTCCTCTGTCTTACTTCCACTCTCCCATTCTCACACTCACTCTCGTTATCTCCCTCCCACTCACTCACTCTG
>NC_066521.1:12959262-12964262 GCF_024679095.1 Eriocheir sinensis
TGTGTGTGTGTGTGTGTGTGTGTGTGTGTGTGTGTGTGTAGATCGAGATTAATGATTACCAATGTTGCCTTCTCTCCTTCTCCTTCCCTTCCTCCTTTCCCCTCTTCATTCCCTCTCTCTCTCCCTCCCATTCTTCCTCTCTCCCTCCTCCCTCTCCCCCCACCCTCCCTCTCAAAGGCTTCGAAATGGTGACTGGTCCTTGGTTGTGTGTGTGTGTGTGTGTGTGTGTGTGTGTGTGTGTGTGTGTGTGTGTGTGTTGTATTTATGTTGTTTTCGTTTGTGTTACAGTGTTTTTATTATTGTGTTCTAGTTTGTCTGCTTGAATGACGTTTCTTCCTCTTTTTATCTTCCATCTTTTCCTCCTCCTCCTTCTCCTTCCATCATCATCATCATCATCATCATCATCATCATCAATATTTTCATCGTCATATCAAGTACTATAATCTATACCTTACATATTTGAGAGAGAGAGAGAGAGAGAGAGAGAGAGAGAGAGAGAGATCTCTCTCTCTCTCTCTCTCACACCCTATCTCCCCTCCCTCCTCCTCCTCTTCTCTCCTCCCCCAGCGCGACGCCCCTGCCTCTCATAATCCCAAAAATACTTGGGATTATGTGGAATTTTTCCCTCGATTTTCTTATTCCTGGCCGGCAAAATTTGGTTCGTCCATTTACAATATTGAATTACAGCCGGCGAGGAAATATACCCGGCACTCTCTCTCCCTCTCTCCCCCCTCCCCCCTTTTTTCCTCCTCCCTCCTCCTCTTTCCCTCCCTTTCCTCGTATTCCTCCTCCCTCCTCCTTTTTCTCTGCATCGTACTTCTACTCCCTCCTCTTTCCCTCCTCCTCCTCCTCCTCCTCCTCTTCTTCTCTGACTGTTTATGTTATCCTCCTTTCCCTTATTTTCTCTTCCCTCTTCTTTTCCTCCTATTCTTCCTCCTCCTCCTCCTTCTCTCTCTCTCTCTCTCTCTCTCTCTCTCTCTCTCTCTCTCTCTCTCTCTCTCTCTCTCTCTCTCTCTCTCTCTCTCTCTCTCTCTCTCTCTCTCTCTCTCTCTCTCCTTTATATCGTTCGTTTGTGGGGACATTGAAGATGACTGTGAGAATATGGATGAGAGAGAGAGAGAGAGATTGAGAGGGGGGGGGAGGGAGTGGAGAAAAAAGGGCAGGTAGAAGTGAGTGAGAGAAAGAAATAGTGTGAGAGGAATATGGAGCAAGGAAAAATAGGTGACATAAGAAGAGGAGGAGGAGGAGGAGGAGGAGAGAAAAATATTTGACTGGCAGAAACATAAATGACAATACTGTAAAACGAGAGAGAGAGAGAGAGAGAGAGAGAGAGAGAGAGAGAGAGAGAGAGAGAGAGAGAGAGAGAGAGAGAGAGAGAGACTGATACACACACACACACACACACACACACACACACACACACACACTCTATACACCCCACTCACACTAAACACCCCTCACCCCACCATCCCCCCCCCGCACACACACTCAGCGGGCGTGACAGGCGCTGGGCAGGCTGTACACACACACCTCGCCAGGCCGGGCAGGTGTATGTTTAATTAACGCGCAACACCTGAGCTGACCATCCCAGAGGAGACACATCACGCCTTGAACCACTCCTCCTCCTCCTCTTCTTCCCCCCTTCCTCCTCCTCCTCCTCCTTCCTTCTTCCTTCCTCCTCCTCGCGCCCATACATAAGGGATCACCGCGCCTCGAAGTCCTCCTGGCCCTGTCTTACCTGCAGCGGCCCTGTGAATATTGTACACCTTATGGGCGCCTCGCTGCGGCCTGACGAAGGGGAAGGAGAGGCGCCCTGGGACACTACGGAGAAGGGGAGGAGAGGAAGGAGGAGGAGAAGGGGAGAATAACCGTGTAAGGAAAGATGTAGAGGAAGACGAGGAAGAAGGGAAGTAAGGTATGCAAAGGAATATATGAAAATGAAATGGAGAGAGAATAGAAGAAGATACGAAAGATGAAGGAAGAGTAGGAGGAGAAAGATGATAAAGAGATGAGAAAGGACGGTGAGAAGGGAGGAGGGGAAGAGAAAGTGTAAGGAGAGATGGAGATGAAAACGAGAAAGAAGGGAAGGAAGGAATGTATTGGAATAAATGAAAATGAAAAGGGAGGAGGCGAGGAAGGAGGAGAGAAGGGGAAAGAAAAGGAAAGATGTAGATGATGATGTGGAAGGGAAGGGAGATAAGGTAATATTTGAAGATGAAAGAGGAGGAACGAAGGAAGAAGGGAGAGAAATAGTGTTAAGAAAGGTGTATAGTTGAAGATGAAAAATAAGAAGAAAAGGGAAGGGAAGGGAATGTATGAGAATGAAATGGAAGGAGGAATGGAAAGACGGGAAGGAAAACAATGTAAGGAAAGATGTTGATAAAGACGAGGAAAAAGGAAAGGAATGAAAAGGAAAAAGAGGAAAGGTAAAAAAATATGAAAGTTTAACTGCTGCCCGAAGTGAGAAAGAAGGAAAGAAGAGGAGGAGGAGGACGATAAAGAGAAAATAATGAGGGAAGGAAAGGCAGAATAACAGTGTAGAGAAAGACGTAGATGAAGATGAATAAGAAAAGGAAGGAAGAAAGTAGGGGAATGTATGAAAAAGTAGTGGAGATTTAGATAAGCAGAGAAGGAGAAAGGGAGAAAATAAACCGTATAAGGAAAGATATAGATGAAGATTAGGAATAAGGAAGGGAAGGGAAGGGAAGGGAAGAAAGGTGAAAGAATATATGAAAATGGTGTAGCCTAGATGTAGAGGGAAGAAGGGGAAGAGAAGCAGTAGAAGGAAAGATGTAGAGGGGAGAGGAGAGAATATATGGAAATGAAAGGGAGAAAGGGAGAGGGAAAATCTGAAACGTGAACTGGACCACGAACCAGGAGAAAGGAAGGAAGAAAAGGAAGATAGAAGGAAGGAAGAAGAGGAAGAGAGAGGATGATAAAGCAGATGAGGAGGAAAAGGAAAGATCTGTAACGTAAAAAGCAGACTCATAATAAGGAAGAAAGGAAGGAAAGAATATGCGAGGGAGAGAAATATGTAAATCAAGAAAAGTAGAAAGGAATGAGGAAAGAAAATTATGAAGGACTGATAAAGAAAACGAGAGGGAAGAAAAGGAGATTAAAAAATGCAGATGAAGGGAAAGAACAGACGAGTGCAAAGGGAATAAGAAAGAATAGATATGAAAGATGAACGCCAAGAGGAAAAAGAAGAAAGCAAGAAAGGAAGAAGAGAAGACGTGTAAGGGAATTTATAGATGAAAAGGGGGAAGAAAGGGAAGCGAACTAGGCGAAGCTATGAAAAGTAAACGCGAGACGGACGAAGGAAGGAATAAAGGAAGAAGGGAAAGAGAAATATGTGGAAAGTGGATTGGAAAAACAAGTGTAGGAGGAGGAAGAGGAGGAGGAGGAGGAGAAGGAGGATTTGCGAATAAAAAGTGAAGAAGAATCAGAAACACGAACCGAAAGAAAGAGAGGAAAGAGAAAACAGATGAAGTAAAGACGCAAAAAGAGATTGGAGGAGGAAACGAAAAAAAAAGAAAAACTGAGAAGAAAAAGACGATAAAAATGTGGAAGCGAAAGAGAAGGAAAAGAAACAACAAAATAAAAGAAAGCACAAGGAGAAAAAGGAGAGGAAGAAAGGCAGAATGATGAAGAGAGGAAGAACAATAGAAGATGAAGACAAAAGGACAGTTGAAAGGAAGAGAAAGAAAGAGAAAATGAAAAAGAAATAAGGGATGAGAGAGAGAGAGAGAGAGAGAGAGAGAGAGAGAGAGAGAGATGTTATGTGACGTGAGGGAATGGTGTGTGTGTTTGTTTGTGCTGTCTTTGCGCGTGTTTGTTTTCATGGAAGTTTTGGTGAGTGTTTTGTTTGTGTTTCTTATTGGTGACATTCTTGTATCACTCTTGTTTTGATATGCGTCTTGTGTTGCGTGAGGGTTTTTTTTAAGACAGCGTTCGTGGTTTCTGGTTTTTTTATTATTATTTGTTTCATTCTTGGCAGCATTTGTTTTTGTTTTAGTGTTTGTGTTGATGCGTGTTTTTTTTCCGAGGGAGTATCTGGTGGTGTTTTTTTATATTATTTTTGAAGTGAGATTTTTTTTGGTTTCACTCGTGTTTGGATGATTTATCCCGGTCTTTTTGTTATTGTTGTTGTTGTTGTTGTGTGGGCAGTATTTCTGTTTCTTGGTTTGGTTCTGGTGGTGAGTGTCAGTTAGTCATTCTTCAAGTTTTATCAAATTTATCTTTAGTAATAATGACGATAATTGGCAGCAGGTCTGTTGTACATCAGATGTCCACTAGTAAAATCAACACACACACACACACACACACACACACACACACACACCGCTACGTAGCTCAATCGGTTTGAGCGCTGCGAAGCCAGGCTTCACGGCCTGACAGGCGGCGGTTCGAGCCCTGCTCAGGCCGGAATCTTTCAGCTGACAAGGAGTGCTTACTGTCCCCCCTGGAGCAAGGGGGGATGGGGTGTGTGGCGTGTGAGGTCCTGGCAGTACCCGTAGATCGACTGTAATGAGCATGAGCTTGCTCATGTCGGGAGGGTACTTGCTGGCGATTGCGAGTCCAACTTGTGGTCAGGCCGTGGTGACACACACACACACAAAGACACGCAACACACTTCATTACCACACCTTCGATCTTCTCATCTTCTTCTACCCCACCACCTCCCTCTCACCTCCTCCTCTTCCTCCTTCCCGCTCCTCCTCCTTCCCCGCAGCAAGGCGTCAGCTCCTCCACCTTCACTTGTTTCATCCACTATTGAGGAGGATTAAGCCTCTTGCCCGCGGTGAGGAGGTGAGGGATGAGGCTGCAAACATCATGGGGTGCCGCCTCCCCTCGCGGCCACCTCCTTGTCTGCTCTATAATGGACCAGAGACACCAGCGCCCCGCCACCCAGGGGAACGCCGCCGTAGCCGCCTCCGTCCTTCATATCCCAGGCCAAGACTCGCTTCCCGCCGCCAAGATCACGTCGCCGGAATAATCAG
>NC_066521.1:12969262-13046762 GCF_024679095.1 Eriocheir sinensis
AAAATGAAAATGATGATACTACTACTACTACTACTACTACTACTACTACTACTACTACTACTACTACTACTACTATCACCATTACCACCACTAATAATAATAATAATAATAATAATAATAATAATAATAATAATAATAATAATAATAATAATAATGAAAATAATAATAATAATAATAATAATAATAATAATAATAATAATAATAATAATAATAATAATAATAATAATAATAATAATAATAATAATAATAATAATAATAATAATAATAATAATAATAATAATAATAATAACAATAATAACAATGATAATAACAGCGATAAATTATACGAAAACAACGACGCATATTTCACAGTCAATTATTCATTCCCACGCATTTCACGAAACGAACCAGCTAGCGGACGAACGAACTAACAAACAAACGAAAGCATTGCAGCCTAAAAAAAAAAAAAATATATATATCGAACTTTTTTTTAGATTTCCTTTTTTTCTGTTTTATTCTAACGAGCAAGTGAACGGTTTTTGACAGCCTATAAGCGGCAATTTGGGGCTGTCTGTTTGTCCCTCGATTACCCGCGCGGAGCCCAATGATCTGGCGTGTTTTATGTATTTTTTGCAGAGAGAGAGAGAGAGAGAGAGAGAGAGAGAGAGAGAGAGAGAGAGAGATCTCTCTCTCTCTCTCTCTCTCTCTCTCTCTCTCTCGCTTTATGCATGCCAGCCCTGAGTGTTGGTGAGTGTTAAGAGCTTTGTCGTGTGCCGTGTCCGTCTGTGTCTGTCTGTGCCTCCATCTCTGTGTGTGCTGCCTTCCTTAGCCTGGTCAATTTTTGGTCTTCACTTGCTTCAATAACTGATTCTCTCCTTTTTTTTTTAGTTTGCGTGTGATTCTTTCTCAGTCTACCTTTCTATGTATCTGTCTATCTCTATCTTTGTTTCTCTGTGTCTAACTATATCTATTCATCTATCTATTTATCCATTATTTCGTCTATCCGTCTATCTATTTTTATTTATATCTATCATTGTTTTTTTTTAAAGTTCGTACTAAGTTGTTTTATATTTTTGTTTGTTTCTTTTCCCGCTGTTGGCAATATTGTTTTATTTCTTTTATTATCCCTATTATAATTATTCCTTTCATTTAGTACTGCAATATTATTTTTTTCTTCATTTTTGTTGCTTCGTTTTTCTTGCGTGTTTTTTTTCTATTGCAGTGATATTGTTCGTGTTCCTGATCTCTTTTTTTTCTATATATTTTTACACACACACACACACACACACACACACACACACACACACACACACATATCCATCACCTGTAGCACCTTTGTTTGCCCCAATAATAACACACCTTTACCTGCCGTTCCACCTCCTCCTTATCGCCTCTCCCCCCTCCCTCTCCCCCCTCCCTCCCCCCTACCCCTCCACCCCCCACCCCCCCTCGCCAAGTGTCGCCAAAATGACCCGGAACACAAAACTCTAAACCAACTTCGCGTCAACTCCTCAACTTATCCTCGCCACACCAGCAACTTTTTCCATTGCGGCGAATTGATTGGCCGCTTGACTGCCCTCCCTGAAACACATTTTTGGGTTGAGCGAAAATAAGAAAAATAACAAAAAAAGAAAGGTATTAACACCCTCTTGCCGCTATACCCTATAAGAAAAATTAGTATATTCCATTATAGAGAGGAATAATTTCTTTGATTACTATATGAGTGACCTGTAAAAATACTTGACTAATAATTCCTTGTGTGAGAATAGACTTAAAAATTACATCAGGCCCTTATTAAAACCTTTCCTTCCTAGTCCTTTAATTAGCATGAGATAACGCCTAACCACGATTCCACAGGCCCAGGATCGACTCCAGACCCCGAAACATAACGTGGTGTGAAAAGAAGTAAAAGAAACACACACACACACACACACACACACACACACACACACACACACACACACACACACACACACACACACGCCCACGACCTGAAATTACAAGCACGATCTGAAATTCTTCCCTTAACGCGTTTTTTTCCAAGTCCCGCAACGAAAATTGACACCGCCGAGTGGACCCATGAAAGAAAAAGAGAGACTGAGCATTTTAGGGGAAAACTTTCGATGTTAGGAAAAAAATAAACAAAGATGGACTGTAGCATATCTGACACCCTAAGGAGGAGGAGGAGGGGGGGGGAAGAGGAGGAGGAATCAGAAAGCGCTGTTGTGGTGTTGGCAGTTGTGATGAGAGAAAAAATGATGTAGAGAAAAAAAAGAGAGAAAAAATGACAGGACAAAAAAAGGAAATCATGGCAAAGAGGTCGAAGCAAGAAGTGGATTTGGAGGAGGAGGAGTAGGAGGTGGAGGAGGAGGAGGAGGAGGAGGAGGAGGAGGAGGAGGATAAAGAAGAAGAAACGGAAAAAAAGGAGAGCATGAAGAAAAAATAAATAAAAGGAAGAATAAAAGGAAAAGAAGAAAAAGAATAGAAGAATAAAAACGAGAACAAGAAGAACAAGAAGGAAATGAAGAGGAGAAGGAGGAGAGAAAAGGAGACAGCAAGCAAGAATCACACACACACACACACACACACACACACACACACACACACACACACACACACACGCACGCACACACGCAGATAACAGGCGAGCATCGTGATAACAGGACGCCGCTACAATGATAAATGATCGATAATTCTTGAGAGCTTCCCGGCAGACATTTTTATAGAGCCGAGGTCCATTTGTCGCCCCGAGGAGGAGGAGGAGGAGGCACAAATGGAGCTGGTGAAGGTATGAAAAAGAGGAGGCGGAGTAAATGGAGAAGGAGGAGAAAAATAGGTGCAGAAAATTCAGATATATAGAAGAAGAAGAAGAAGAAAAAGAAAAAGAAAAAGAAGAGAAGAGTGAAAAATTAAGATATTAAAAGGGATTGAGGAGGAGCAAATTAAGAAAGACCAAAACGAAGATGAGAGGGAGGTATAGGAGGTGAAAGAAGAGGAGGAAGAAGAAGAGAGCTGTGTAAGATTGTTCACGAGAAGAAGAAAATCAAGGAAAAGAAGAGGCGTAGGAACTGAGAGGGAATAGGCGGCGAAGAAGGAAAAAGAAGAGGCAAAGGAAACACATGTAGGAAAAGGATACAGAAAAAGACAGGGATGAGGATGAATGGGACGGAAAGGAAGGGAGATAATTTGCAAAAGGAAGTGAGGGAGGAAGAGGAGCAGGCGCAGAAAGAGGAGGAAGAGGAAGAGGAGGAGCAGGGAAAAAGGGAAATAAAGACAGATGAATTGGCAGATGATGGAGGTGAATGAGGAAAGGGAGGAAGAGAGGAGGAAAATGGAGGTGAGAGAGGAGGAGAGAGGAAGCGAGGGACGGTTGGAGGGAGGAAAATAATGCTTCTGTAGGATGTTGATAAAGGAAATGGTGATGGATGAAGGTATGGAGGAAAGGATGGAGAGAGAGAGAGAGAGAGAGAGAGAGAGAGAGAGAGAGAGAGAGAGAGAGAGAGAGAGAGAGAGAGAGAGAGAGAGAGAGAGAGAGAGAGAGAGAGTTTATACCAGAGGAAATATATAAAAAAAAAAATAACAATGCCAATAAAATTTCAATCCCCGATATAGCCATCACCGAATTATTCTCTTCCTCCTCCTCCTCCTCCTCCTCCTCCTCCTCCTCCTCCTCCTCCTCCTCCTCTAGCAGCTGAGTCATGCAAATTCACTCTCACTTTTAATCTTCTTCTTTCATGATCTTCTGTTGCGTGATTATTATTTTTTTTTTTGTTCATTCATTTTATCGCCTCGAGTTTGATGAATTGTGGTTGTCTGTTTTGTGTTTGTTTCTTTGTTTGTTTGTTTTTACTCTTATTTCACCTTTTTTATATCGTCTGTCTTTTCTGTAGTTTTTGCTTTCTGTTTGTGGTTTTATTTTATTTATTTATTATTATGATTTGTAGGTCTTTGTGTGTGTGTGTGTGTGTGTGTGTGTGTGTGTGTGTGTGTGTTTCTCTCTCTCTCTCTCTCTCTCTCTCTCTCTCTCTCTCTCTTATACATTACCTCATATTAATCGACTAACCACGTATTTTGCTTTGATCTTTCCTCCATTACTCTCCCTCCCTCCCTCCCTCCCTCCCTCCCTCCCTTCTCCCATCCCTCCCTCCCTTCCTCTCTCCTCCCTTGCTCCCTCCCTTTCCTCCATTCATTCTCTTACTTTCCTCGACACAAACGCTCTTCCTCTCCCTCCTTCCCTCCCTCTCTTCCTCCTCTTCCTCCTCTTCTTTTCATCCTCTTCTTTACTCGATGACACATGGCGTTTGTAAAGTCTCGTCGGCTCTCGCTGGATCTCGTAAATCGCGAGACGTATATTTTTCGTCTTCTACGTATCGGAAAGGTTTTAAGACTTGAGTAATGGCTGCGCGAGTCCTGTAATATTGTGGGGGGGAGGGGGAGGGAGGAAGGGGGAGTAATGTGTGGGGGGGGGGGGAAGGGAGAGGTGTGTATGTGTGTGTGTGTGTGTGTGTGTGTGTGTGTGTGTGTGTGTGTGTGTGTGTGTGTGTGTGTGTGTGTGTATCTCTGTCTGTGCGTCTGTGTCTGTATCTGTGTGTTTGTCTGTTTGTTTGTCTGTCTGTTTGTATATGTAATTCTGTTTGTTTGTCTGTGTATGAAAAGTGAGAGTAATTGAGGATGAAGGAAAGAGTTTGAACTAAAAATGAAGGTTTATGGAAAGTTAATACCCAAAAAAAACAGGACAAAAAAACAAGACAAAAAAAACGAAAAAGGAGAAAAACAAAAACAAAATAAGGAAAAAAAAGCAAAACAAAGCAAAAACGGAAATGAGAGAAAAACAAAAAGTACAAAAAAAAAGGTGAAAAAAGGGACAAAGAATCGAAAAAAAGGGCAACGGTCGGACACGGCGGCGACACAGGTGAGGGAAAACGGATCAGACAGGTAATGAAAACTGTCAGCGCCGGCCGGTCTTTGGGGATCAATATTTTCCTCCCCTTCTTCCCCCTCTTCATCCCCTCCCTCGCTCCCTCTCCCTCGCCTTCCTGCTCCCCTCACTTTCTCCTCCGTCCCCCTTTTTTCCCCTCTCTCACACGCGCCCCCTTTCCCTTTCCCTTTCCATTCCCTCCGTTTTTTTTTCCTCCACTCTCGGCACTGATTTTTTTTTTCCTTTTTTGCACTTTAGCTTTTGTGTTTTCTGATTCTCTTTATACAGAAAAAGGAAAGAAAAAAAGAAAGGGAATATTGATGTTAGTAATAATAGCAAGAAGTAGAAGATGGAGAAATAGGAAAAGCGGTGGCGGTGGTAGTAGTAGTAGTAGTAGTGGTAGTGGTAGTCGTTGTAGTAGATATTGTTGTTGGTGTTGGTTTTGTTGTAGCAAAAATAGTAGCAGCTGCAGCATTATACAAGTCAAAAGAAGCGGATTAGAAAGTAAAGAAGAAGAAAAGATGAAGGAAAAGACGAAGAAGAAGGAAAGAATGAAAGAAAGGGAGAAAGAGAGAAAGAAAGAAAGAAAGGGTAAAAGAAAGAAAGAAAGAAAGAAAAAGGAAGGAAAAAAAGAGAGAAAGATAAAGAAGAAAATAAAAATTAAAAAGAAGAGCAGGAGAAATAATAACAATACGATACTCCTCGCCATAAAGACAATCACCGCAATCATTTCCCAACCGGACCAAAACGAGCCATCACAAAGAAGGCAATTTCCTCGGTGATTCATTAAGAGGCGCGGTTTGAGGGACTTAATTGGCGCCTCGAGGACCAGCGCTTTGGAGGAGGAACGCGAGACGAAAATTATGGCGGACATTAAAAACTCGCCCACAGGAAGATTACCGAAATAATATCCAGCCATATGTTGCAGATTATAGATTGCTCTTTTTTAGCTTTTAAGTCATTACGCTCCATGGGTTTTAGGCTCGTGTTCTGAGACGCTATTGGCTCTTACAGTATATATTTTCAAAGGCTACAAGGGAGGTTAGTCGGGATCCTATGAGTGTTGTTCAAGTTCATAAGAAAGTAAAGAAGAAGAAAAGATGAAGGAAAAGACGAAGAAGAAGGAAAGAATAAAAGAAAGGGAGAAAGAGAGGAAGAAAGAAAGGATAAAAGAAAGAAAGGAAGGAAGGAAAGAAGAGAGACAGAAAGAAAGAAAAAAATGAAGGGTAAAGAGAGAGAAAGATAAAGAAGAAAAGAAAAATAAAGAAGAAGAAAAGAAGAAGAAAAGATGAAGGAAAAGACGAAGAAGAAGGAAAGAATAAAAGAAAGGGAGAAAGAGAGAAAGAAAGAAAGGATAAAAAAAGAACGGAAGGAAGGAAAGAAGAAAGAAAGAAAAATGAAGGAAAAAGAGAGAGAAAGATAAAGTAGAAAATAAAAATAAAAGAAGAGCAAAAGGAATAATAACGTACCACTAAGCTCATAAAACTACCCCTGGAAATACTGACACAACCTCCATGAAAGCCTTACCAAATGGTGTGTGTAAGCCCCGAAGGGTTTGAGAGTACGGTCCTTAGTGAGACAGAGAAGGGAAGCGACAAGCGAATCTAATGATACTGATAAGAATTGTGGCACTCAGTATATTTAGTTGCAGTTAAATTTGCACATTATTAGGTTTATGGCATCACACTCCATGGCTGTTAATGAGGCAGGGAAGGGAAGAGACGAGTGAATCTGTTGATATCAAATGCGAAAGAATTACCTGGTAGTGAGTGTAGTTAGTTGCACATGATTTTGTCCCATTTGCGAAGGAGTTTTGACAATTACCAGAAAGTTATTATCTGCTTAGAATTACATAATCTCCAGGTGGCAATATACTTTTCCTGTAGAATATAGGTAAAAGAATACTGAATACCCTTACAGCACGATATTTTATGCCACACCAGACGAAGGATTCTGAATTAACATGGGCGTTGCTGTCCGTGGTTGTCGTCCTGTATTGTTGTTTTGTGGGAATTCGTTTATGAATGATGAAATGCAGAGTTTTTTCTTCTTTTCTTATTACACCGGCGTGCAAAAACTATTACCACATCAAGTATTCATGGCGTGTGTAACAGTGTTCGTTGGTAAGGATACCGGACAACAGAGAGAGAGAGAGAGAGAGAGAGAGAGAGAGAGAGAGAGAGAGAGAGAGAGAGAGAGAGAGAGAGAGAGAGAGAGAGAGAGAGAACAGTATAAGTAGTGTTTAATTTTGTTTTAGTAATAGAAGCAGCCATTTTACTAAACAAAAGAGAAGAAAGAGGAGGATAAGAAGAGAAAAAAGAGGAGAAAGGAAAATGTAGAAGAGCAGGAGCAATAATAAAGATAATTCAAGTTAATAACCAGGATCATTTTGCTCTCCAGTAAGAAGTGAAGTTACGAAAAAAAAGGTGAAATATAGTCCTCGTCTTTGTAACAACCCCCTCACACACACACACACGACCCTACCCCCCACACACGACCCCCCCACCCACACTACACACATTAAACTCAACCAGGATCATTTTGCCCTCCAGTAAGAAGTGAAGTTACGAAAGAAAGGTAAAATCTAGTGCTCGTCTTTGTAACAACCCCCTCACACACACACAAGACCCTACCCCACACACAACCCCCCCCCCCACCGCCACTACACACATTAAACATAATCTCACAAACACATAATGTACCGCACAATTATTACCTGCAGCAAAGAGACGTATGTTAAAAAAAAAAAACATCACGTATCACTCTTAAACCACTCGACATTTAAGTTTACAATCGCCGTCCGTCCGCGCGGTGAACATAACTTACAGCATCGATTCGTATAATTGTTAATGATTGCTATGAGAGTGAAAGCGAAGTGCCGGAAAAAGATCTACAACCAAACATCTACAAGTCACACACGCGGCACTTAATTGTACAGGTGTGTCGTGGGCTTTGTTCACAGGTAGCGTAAATCGAGTATTGACGCAGGTGAGTGAGAGTGATTACCTGCTTGTGTTGGATCAAGGTGTCACTCAAGGGTATCAATAACAGGACTGCCAACGATGCACCCCTCCTTCCCCCCCCCCCCCCACACACACACACACCACCACCACACGCCTCCTCCCGTATATCAGCAAGAACATGTAAACAAACTATCAACACACACACACACACACACACACACACACACACACACACACACACACACACACACACACACACAGAAGACCAAGCACCGCAACACACCAAACGGCTCGCCAAACACAGTGTTCTTGGGCGAATCACACACACACACACACACACGGCCGGGATCGATAAGAAGGGAGAGAGCAAATTTTCCCAGCAGATGGCAAGAGTGAATCACCTGAATTGTGTTGCCAACTAAGCGTACGGCAGGTGAGGCAGGAGGAGGAGGGAGGAACGGAGGAGGAGGAGGAGCATTATTATTGAGGTGGCAACAGTGAGTGGTGGGAGGTGTCTGGAGGGGGGCCTAAGACAAGAGGGAAAGGGGAGAGGGGAGAGGAGTGAAGGGGTTGCAGGAGGGAGAGGGAAGGGAGGGCCAGGTAAAGGGAGGTACAGGTAAAGGTAGACTGTCTGGAAGGTTGAGTAAGGGATGGAGGGAAGCGGGTTTTGTGGATGAAGTGTTTTGTGTGAGAATGAGAAGTAGATTGAAGATGTGGAGTATAGAAGAGAAGGATATTTACGGGTTATATATCTACAGTAGGTGGATGGAGTGGAGTCATGTGCAAAGGAGGAGGAGGAGGAAAGACAAGTGTAGGTTTTAAGGAGTAGGTGGAGGATGTGGAGTCGTTAGTGGAGGAGAAAGATACGTGTGATGTACCGTCAAAAAGTGAATATAATGTAGTGAGTAGAAGAGAAGGAAAGTGGTAAGTGGAAGAGAGAAGAGAAAAAGAGAAGTGGTTTTATATCTTGAATAGGAGGAGATTGTGGAGCATTGACTGGAAGAGGAAGGAGAGTAAGAAAGCGTATGTGAAAGGAAAATGGAAAGAAGGAAAGAAGCAAGGAGGTGGAGGTTGTGGAATGGCAAGTAGAAGTGGAGAAAAGTAATGGACGTCGTAAAGGAATGAGGAAAGTGGTTCAAAACGAGATGAAAGTAAAAGGTTGTTGCATTGCCTTTTATTGATGGTGTGTAAAAAAGGAAAGGGAAGGGAAAAGGGAAAATAGAATAAAAACGAAGAAAAATGTGGTGAATTGTCGGGAAGTTAATAAAATCGAATTACGTGGAAAGGGAAACAACAACAACAAAAAAACGAAAATAAGACGACCAGAAAATGCTGAATAGGATTGAAATGGATTTAAGAGAATCAAAAGAAGTGAAGGAGAAGAAAGAGAAGAAAATGAGTGTTACTAAAATAAATATAAACGATGTGAAAATAAGTGAAAAGAAAAGGAAAAGAAAATGGCTGTACAACTAGAATGATTATAAGTGATGAGAAAGAAAGTTAAAAGAATAAAAAAGGAAAGGGATATGTTACTGAAACGATAATAAGCGATATGAGAGGAAACGAAAAGATAAGGATTGCGTTTACAGGACTGAATGAAGAGGGAGAGTGAGGCAGGTACAGGAAGAGAAAGGGAGAGGGAAGGGTGTGAGGGTGTCTGTCGCGGCATTGGTAACACTGTCCTGCCGGTGTCTGGAGGGTTGAGTGGGAGAGGGTGTAGGTAGTGAGAGCTGGCAACACTGCTGACTGACTGACTGGAGGTGTGAGAGTGTAGGGAGAGTGACTAGATAAGGGTGTGAGTGTAAGGAATGACTGACTGACTGGAGGCGTGAGAGTGTAGGGAGAGTGACTAGATAAGGGTGTGAGTGTAAGGAATGACTGACTGACTGGAGGTGTGAGAGTGTAGGGAGAGTGACTAGATAAAGGCGTGAGTGTAAGGAATGACTGACTGACTGGAGGCGTGAGAGTGTAGGAAGAGAGTGTAAGTGACTGTGATGGGGTTAACACACACACACACACACACACACACACACACACACACACACACACACACACACACACACGAAGATGGGTATTTGCTTGTCGTTGATAATATACATGTTTGGGAAGATCATTGTTTATATTAAGTCTTTTTTTTCTTCCTCACGTGTATTTTGTTCTGTTTGTTCGGATTATTTGCTCCTACTTATCATATTTTATCTATATTTATCCATGACATTTTCTTATATTTTATTCCTTTCTCATGTTGTATATATTTACTTTAATGCATAAACGTGTGAGGGTGTAGGTGTTAATGACCGTTTTGGCAATACTAGAAACCAGGTATCAGGGTATATGAAAGGAATTGATGGATCTGGTAACATTGGTGAGGGCGTGAGGGTGGGGGTGGCAACACTGGACAAAGGGTAAAGATAGGGGTGGCGGGTCTGGCAACACTGAACTAAGGATAAGGGTGGGTGGGTCGGGTCTGGCAACACTGGCCGTGGCGTGACACCTGGACTCATTAGGAGGTAAATGCAGTCGTTACTTTGACACATGGCCGCGATGAATCAGGCGCAGCGTTGCCAGATACGAGGGGCAGGCACGAGAGAGAGAGAGAGAGAGAGAGAGAGAGAGAGAGAGAGAGAGAGAGAGAGAGAGAGAGAGAGAGAGAGAGAGAGACCCGCGGGTTACTCACCTTTGCACTTTTTAACACCTTTTGCATCATCATACTTTCATTCATAATTTTCCCAGGACACACACACACACACACACACACACACACACACACACACACACAACCATGGACATTTTTTTTGTTGTTGGTAATATAAATGTTTTGAAAGATCATTGTTTATATTACATCTTTTTTTTATATACATCTTCACCTCCATTTTTGTCTTGTTTGTGTGGATTATTTTCTCTTACTTTATCATATTTTATCTATATTTATCTATGCCATTTTCTGTTGTATTGTCTCATTTTGATTATATTTCCTTTAATTCATGTGCTGTATATTTTTGTTTTGTTTTACTTTCTTAGGTTTAAATATTTTCCCTCTTATTTACGCTCTTCATTCTCTTGTTTCTTATAAATCTTCCCTCTCTCCCCTCACTATCCTTTATAAATTTTAGTCGTCTCAATTTCGTTCTCTTCACCTTCACTTTCCTTGCCGCAATAGTCTTCCTTCACATCACGTTCCCTTTAATTTCTCTATCACATTCTAAATTCGTTATCTTACTTGTGTTATTTTTTCGCTTGCTTTTATCTCTTCCTGTTTTTTCCTGTATTCCTAATATTTTCGTCAACCTTTTCTTCAGTATACATTCTCTCTCTCTCTCCGCCATCTTGTCTCTTCCCCTTTCTACCGTTGCACCCTTCCCCTTTCCTCCCCTCCTCTCTTCAAACAAATTTCCCCTCTCTACCTCGCCTCTTATACCTCCATTTTCCCTTATAATCCCCTTTCTTCCCCTATTCTTCCCTTTCATTTTCCCCCTTTTTCCTCCCTTCCATCATTATTCATTTCCTCCCCTTCCATGTCTCCCTGTTTCTTCTTTCCCTTGTAACTCTGTCCATCTTTTTTTTTCATACATCAATATTTTCAATTTTTATCTTTCTTCAACATTCATTTTTCGCACCCTTTCTCACCCTTCTTCTTACCATTTTCATTTTTTTTTTGTTATATGTGTGTCAATAATCAACATTTACCTTCCTCTAACATTTCTTTCTTTCTTTTCCTTTCTTTTCCCCTATCTTCGTGTCTCCTCTTTCCCTACCTTACCTACACGCTCCTTTTTCCTTTAACTTTTCACCTGTCTCAACCTACCTATGCTCTCTCACTCCAGCCCTAATATGATTTTTTTTTCTCTCCAGGTGAACTGAGCCACAAAATTTACCTGTGCATCAAAAGTCATTAGCCACCACGCCTTCAGGTAAGCAGAGAGGACAAAAGGTCTCTCCACTTCTTTTAGTCTGATTTTTTATCCGTCGCATTAGTTTCATCAACACTAACGTGGTTGATTTGTTTGATTTGACCTGTTTTTCAAGGCGTGGTTTGTTGGTTTCGTTGATTTTTTTTTATCTCACTTTTTACGTCTGTTTGTGATATGTCGACTTGACTGTGAAAATCCAACACTTCTAAGTAACCCAGTCCCAGGAATAGAATTAAAAAGTCTAACTAGCCACATAACCCTTAATTTCCCCTTTCTGCCTCTCCTCTTATACCTCCATTTTCCCTTATAATCCCCTTTCTTCCCCTCTTCTTCCCCTTCATTTTCCCCCTTTTTCCCTCCCTTCAATCACTATTCTTTTCCTCTCCTTCCATGTCTCCGTTTCTTCTTTTCCTAATGCGAGGTTTAAGAAATTCGGCGTTACTCCCATGTTAGTGTACTCCATCCCGCGCTGGCAAAGGTTCTAATTATATCCCACTTTAGCAAAGGTTCTAACTCCATCTTTCCACATAATTGTTGAATACTAATACGAAGTTTACAGAATCAAGCATTAGTCTCAGGTTAATGCACTCCAACCTGCTCCGGCAAAGGTTCTAATTCCATCTCTCCACCTGCCTTCCACCTCCACCTGGCCTCCACGTGCCCCAGGTATACCAGTCTCCATTAAGGTTGGCTGCGTTACGGTAAATCCACGTTAACTCCTAACTTACCCAAATTGTGAGGCAGGGAAAGGAGGGGAGGGATGGGGTGGGTAAGGGAGGAGGTGGTGAAGGCTGCGGTGGTGGTGGTGGTGGTGGTGGAGGTGAAGTTAGTGGTTGTGGTGAAAGGGGTGGTTGTGGGATGGAGTGGATATGGGGAGAGGTGGTGACGGTTGCGTTGGTAGTGGTGGTAGTATAGTGGTGAATTTGGTGGTAGTGGTGATTGTGGTGGTTGTGGTAGTGACGGGATTGTGGTGGTGAAGTTAGTGGTAGTGGTAATTGTGGTTGCTGTAATTGGGACGTTTTAATATTTGTTCTGTTATGTTTTTTCTTTATTCCTTATTTTAATTGGGGTGTTCTGCTGTGAAGTGATTTGGTGTTTTCTGTGTATGTGTTGATGGGGGTCTTGTTTGTGAATGGGGGAGAGATAGGTATGCATGGGATGGTGATGAAGGTAGTGGTGGTGGTGGTGATGGTGGTATGTAATGGTTGTATGCGAATGGAGTTACGTGACTTGTGAATGGGAAAGGTAGTGAAAGGGAATAGGAGAATAAGGGAAGTGGTGATGATGGTGAATAAGAAGAAGAAAAGGAGGAAAACAGAAGGAGGAATAGGAGGTTAGAGGATAGAGGTTACAGGAAGAAGTGATCTGCTGGGAAGGAAAGGAAATAGAGTGAGTGAATAAAGAAAGTGGAGATAAGATAAATTTAAGTAAACTAAGAAAAAGAAAAAGAATTGAAAAAGAAAAAAAGAAAACAAAAAACAAAAATTAGAATAAGAAAAAGAAAAGAAAAATTAATAAGAACATAAGAAAATAAAAAGAAGGAAGATAAAAGGAAAAATGAGAAGAAAAAGAAAAGGAAGAAGAAGAAGAAGAGAAAACAAAAACAAAATAAGAATAAGAAAAAGAAAAAGAAAAGAAAAATTAATCAGAAAGAATAAGAAAATAAAAAAGAAGGAAGATAAAAGGACAAAAAAAAATGAGAAGAAAAAGAAAACGAAGAAAGAAAAATGAAAGGATACAAAGAAAAGAAAAAAATAAGGGAAGAAAAGATAAATGAACAATGATTAAAAAGGAAAAGAAAAAAGAAAAAGGAGAAAGAAGGGAAAGAGTAAGTAGGAGGAGGAGGACAAAGGTTACAGCGGGGGGGCATATCAGCTGTTCCCTCTTCGTGAAAATGTTAAAAGGTGGATCCGGGTGACAGAAGGTGAGGGAAAGTGTTGAAAAGGTGGTGACGGGAGAGGAAAAGCGCTGAATAATAATAATAATAACAAGATGAAGAGGAGGAAAGATGGAGAAATATGAGAATGGAAGAAAGATAGAGAGAAATAAGAAGTGAAAAGAGAGGGAAAGCGATGAATAATAATAATAATAATAACAAGATGAAGAGGAGGAAAGATGGAGAAATATGAGAATGGAAGAAAGATGGAGAGAAATAAGAAGTGAAAAGAGAGGAAAAGCGATGAATAATAATAATAATAACAAGATGAAGAGGAAGAAAAATGGAAAAGTATGAGAATGGAAGAAAGATGGAGAGAAATAAGAAGAGAAAATAATGCGACTGGAAGGAAAGATAGAAATATATGTGTGAAAATAGAGAAAGAATTAAAGGAAATGATAAAGGAGGAGGATGAGACGAAACAATTAACAGAAGAAAACAGTAAAAATGAGAAGAGGAAGCCAAAGAGAAGGAGGTCAAAGATGAGAACGAGATGGAAAACAATTGACAAAACACAAAGGGAATAGAAAGTGGAAGAAAAAATAGAAAGAGGGAAGTGGAAGATTGGAACGATATGAGAAAAGAATTAACAAAAAACAACGGGGAAAAAAAGAGGAAGAAAAAAAAGAAAGAGGAAAGTGAAAGATGAGAACGAGATGGAAAACAATTGACATAACACAAAGGGAAAAGAAAGACGAAGAAAAAAAAGAAGTGGAAGATTGGAACGATATGAGAAAATAATTAACAAAACACAACGGGGAAATTAAAGAGGAATAAAAAGAAAGAAAGAGGGAAGTGAAAGATGAGAACGAGATGGAAAAAAAAATAACAAAACAACGGAAAAAGAAAGAGGAAGAAAAATAAAAAGAAAGAGGGAAGTGGAAGATTAGAGCGACGTGAAAAAACAATTAAAAAACGCAAACTGAAAACAATGAGGAAGAAAAAGGCAACAAAAGATGAAGAAAGATAAAACTCAACAAGAAAAACTGAAACAAAAGAGGAAAAAAATAACTGAAAACAAACTGTAAAAATGAAAAGGAAGAAACAAATAACATAAAACAGGAAGTACAAGAAAAACAAAACCCATCAGCGAAAAAATTGAAAAGAAAACAACAAGAGGAAGAGGAAGAAGACAAACAACAACAAGATAAAGAAGACAAACAACAACAAGGAGAGCAAGAGGAAGAAAACAAACAAAAACAAGAGCAAGAGGAAGAAGACAAACAACAACAAGAGAAAGAAGACAAACAACAAGAGAAAGAGATAGAAGACAATCAACAAAGAAAGCAAGAGGAAGAAGACAAACAACAACAAGAGCAAGAGGAAGAAGACAAACAACAACAAGAGCAAGAGGAAGAAGACAAACAACAAGGAGAGCAAGAGGAAGAAGACAAAATGGACGAGAGTCGGGAAGGGTAAAAAAGCAAGTTAAGTTAATGGCAAAGTTTATCCGCAAACACGGCGTAATTACGATCCCAAGTGACATTATAAACTTTGGAATAATTAGTGAGGACGGTCAACCCTGAAGGAGGGGCGGCGGCGGCGGCGGTGATGGTGGTGGTAGCGGTGGTGGTGGTGGTGGTGGTGAAAGAGGGGGGGTTGCTTGGCTGGGTTTATTTGTTTGTTTGTTTGTGTTGTTTGGGTTTACCTCGTATTTATTATTCGTTTGATTTTTGGTGTTTTTTATATGATTTTGTGCGGTTTTTTTTAGGAGAGTTTTGCTTTTTTTGTGTGTGTCCACTTTTTTTTAAGGGGAGTGTGGCTGTTTTTTTCTTTTTTGGTTTCTGCTTTCCTGTTGCTTGGTTTCTGTTTTTTTATTGATTTTGTCTGGTTTCAGTTTTTTTTTTTGTTTGTTTGTTTGTGGATTTTTAATTTTTTTCCTTATTTATTTGTTTTGTTTTTTTTAGATTTTTGGGGGTTAGTTATTTTTTTGTAATTTTTTGTATTTAGTTTTCTTTTCTTTGATTTATTTTTGTTTGTTTTAAGTGTAAATCACGATCACAGTCTTAAATTTGAGTATATTTCCTTCCTTTCCCCTTTCCTTCCATTCCTTATTGGACTTTCTATTTCCCATTATAATTGCGCGGGATAGATATTTTTCATTCCCTCACTTTTCTAAATTTTTACAACTTTTTTTCTTTTTCCTTCACTTCTCAATTGCTTTTTCTTATATTTCCAGGTTTTCATAATTCATTTTCACCGTTGCCGTGCGTGATTTTTTTCTCTCCCTCCATCTCTATCTATTCATTTATCTCTTTTCTCCTCTTTATCCTCCTCCTCTTCCTCCTCTTCATCATCATCATCATCACCATCATCATCATCATTTGTTTTGCTCCTCATCGTACTAATTAGATTTTGTCCACAATTCCATTTTCCTCCATCACCACCTCCTCCTCCTCCTCCTCCTCCTCCTCCTCCTCCTCCACCTTTCCGCCAGGTAATATAATTTCATTTTTTCGACTAACAGCGCCAATTCCGCGCCGGGAAGCAAACAGCGGTCATTAGCGAAGATCAAAGGAGAATAAGAGGGAGGGAGGCAGGTCTCTCTCTCTCTTCTTTTTCAAATCTTTTTTTCCTTCTATTTCTTTTCTCATTTTCTCTCTTTCTCCTTCCCTTTTCTCCCTTCCTATTCACTCGATTTCTCTTCCTCTGATTTCTCTTCTCCTAACTCTCATTTTCCTTCTTCCTCCCATTTTTTTCCTTTCCTTTCTTACCCTCCTCTTCTCTCTCTTTACACACACCCTCTTCTGCTGCCTATTCTTTTTCCTCCTCTCTCCAGTCTCTCCCTTTGTTTCCTCTTCCTCTAAACTAACATCCTCTTTTTCCTCTTCCTCTCCCTTGAACACCGCGCCACTCCTCCTCCTTCTACTACCATCCTTCTCCTCCTTTTCTTCAACCTCCTATCCTATCCCTCTTTCTTTTGTCTCTCCTACTACTGCTAGGTACTACTACTACTACAACTACTACCACCCCACTCCCTCTTTCTCTTCCATCTTTATCCCTCCTCCTCCTCCTTCTCCTCCACCTCCTCCGCCAAAGCCCCGTGCAGGCCCCGAAAAGAAAAAATAAGTAAAAATGTTCTTCAATCTTTAGCGGTGCGGCCGAGTAATCTTTGTCTCGCGGCGGCTCGTGTCTGGCGATCAGTGACCCAAAAGTGCGGAGGCATAATTGATGTGAAGAACGAGGTTTTCCAGTTAATTTGACTGTGACGATAATTACTGCCATCTAGATCAATTAAGCCCGTGTTTTATCGTTCCTTAATTAGATTAGCGCGGAAGAGAGTTAGAGGTAAATTGCCTCTTGTTACCTGCGTCTCTCCTGCCTACCAACCTTCCTACCTGGCTTCCTACCTACCTGTGTATACCTGTCTGCCTTGCTACCTACCTGTCTGCCTTACCTGTCTGGCTGTTCGCCCTTCTATCTGTTTCTGTTATTATTTATTTTTGTTTCTGTCTTTCTGTGTCTCTTCTGTTTCTCTCCTCTTTTTCTTCTTTCTCTCTGTTCCTTTTCTCTTCCAATTCCCTTTTCTTGTCTTCCCTTTCATTTTCTTTCTTTCAGTGTTTTCCTTCTGGTTCTCTTTTTCTTTATTCTTTGCTTCATTCATTTCTGCAGTTAATTCTCTCCTTATGTTGCCTCTCCTCTCTTTTATTTACTTTCTCTGTTTTCTTTTTCTTTGTGTTTTCCTTTACTCTCTTCCTCTTTCTTCACCACCATTTTCTTGTACCATTTCTCTCTTCTTCCTCCTCCTCCTCCTCCTCCTCCTCCTCCTCCTCCTCTTCATCCTCCTGCTCCGAGTATTCTTTGTTTTTCAATTAAGTTTAATTTTTCTTTTCTTTGCTCTTGAAGTTTGTTTAGCAATAGTCTCCTTCCCCCATCTCTCTCTCTCTCTCTCTCTCTCTCTCTCTCTCTCTCTCTCTCTCTCTCTCTCTCTCTCTCTCTCTCCTCTCCTCTCCTCTCCTCCTCCTCCTCCTCGTGGGTCGTCTCTAGAGGCCTTGATAATGGTTTTCTTATCTCATTTAAGCTCCTTTATCTATGTTTTCAAGGACGAGTTGTAGCCTGAGTAGAGGAGGAGGAGGAGGAGGAGGAGGAGGAGGAGTGAAACAAAGAGGGACTGAGAGGGGAAGGTACAAGACAGTCCATTTTCACGTTCCTCCCTCGTTCGCCTCAACAGTTAGTGAGAAAAACAAGGGGAACTTAACCAAATCGCTTCCCCTTACATGGCCCCTTATCACCCATCCCTTAGAGCCGACCGTGGACCCCGAACTCCCCTCCTCCTCTTCTTCGGGAAACTGGCGCGGCATAGATGGAAGAGGCAGCGGGGAAGGAAGGAAAAGGAGGGCAGAAGGAGGTTAGAAGAGACTGGGTGATTAGAAAAGGAGGAAGAAAGGAAGGTTAAAAGTAAAGTGTGATTGAAGGAAGAGAGAAAGAGGGAAGAGGTCAAGGAAGAGAAGTGATTTTAACGGAAGGGTGAATAGAAAAGAGGAAGAAAGAAGAGACGTGATTTTAACGGAATGAGTGAATAGGAAAGAGGAAGTAAGGAGAGTTTTATGGGAAGAGTGAGTGAAGGAAGAGAGAAAGAAGGAAGAGGAAAAGGAAGAGAAGTGATTTTAAAGGAGTGAGTGAATAGAAGAGAGGAAGAAAGGAGAGTTTAAGGAAGAGTGTGTGAAGGAAGAGAGAAAGAAGGGAGAGGAAAAGGAATAGAAGTGGTTTTAACGGAAGGAGGGATAAGAAGAGAGGAAGAAAGGAGAGTTTAGGGAAGAGTGTGTGAAGGAAAAGAGAAAGAAGGGAGAGGAAAAGGAAGGGAAGTGATTTTAACGGAAGGAGTGAATAGAAAAGAGGAAGAAAGGAAGGTGTAAAAAAGTAAAGTGTGATTGAAGGAAGAGAGAAAGAAGGAAGAGGATAAGAAATTTAAGTGATTTTAATGGAAGGACTGAATAGAAAAAGAGGAAGAAAGGAGAGGTTAAAGGAAGTGTGTGTGAAGGAAGAGAGAAAGAAAGGAGAGGAAAAGGAGTAGAAGAATCGGTTTTATGAGTGAGTCGCTAGGAAGAGAAGAAGAGAGAGTTTTAAGCGAAGTGTGGGCGAAAGAAGAAAGAAACAAAATGAAAAGAAATAGAAGGAAATAATGTCTACTTCTGCATTATGTGTCTTTTTTGAAACTTGGACACAGATGATGGAAATACAAGAAACAAGAAGATGAGGGGAAATGGTAAAAAAGAGGAATGTTGAAAGGTGATAAATGGGAGAGAAAGTGAAGAGAAAAGAAAATGGAAAGGAAAATTGCAATAGGAAAAGTAGGAAGGAAAGTGAAAATAAAGATGGAGATGAGAATGCAAAACTCTTACCTCGAATTCGTCCTTGTGGGTAAAAACTAAAAAGGGAGAAAAAAGTGGAAAAAAAAAGAAAAGGAAGATGGATAGCAGCAGAAAACCGGTAGAAAACAGGAACCGTACAGAAGAAAACGAGAATAAAAACAGGAGACACAAGAGGAAGAGAGAGAAACAGAGAGAAAAAAAGGACATGTAGAAAAGGAAAAGGAAAAGATGGATAGGAAGAGAAAACAGGCAAAAAATAGGAACCTTACAGAAGAAAACGAGAATAAAAACAGGAGACACAAGAGGAAGAGAGAGAAACAGAGAAAAAAAGGACATGTAGAAAAGGAAAAGGAAAAGATTGATGGCAAGAGAAAACAGGCAAAAAATAGGAACCTTACAGAAGAAAACGAGAATAAAAACAGGAGACACAAGAGGAAGAGAGAGAAACAGAGAAAAAAAGGACATGTAGAAAAGGAAAAGGAAAATATTGATGGCAAGAGAAAACAGGCAAAAAACAGGAACCTTCAGAAGAAAACGAGAATAAAAACAGGAGACAAGAGGAAGAGAGAGAAACAGAGAGAAAAAAAGAGGGACATGCAGAAAAGGAAAAGGAAAAGATGAATAACAAGAGAAAACAGGCAAAAAACAGGAACCTGACAGAAGAAAACGGGAATAACAGGAAACACAAAAGAGGGAGAGAGAGAAACAGAGAGAAAAATAGAGGGACATGCAGAAAAGGAAAAGGAAAAGATGAATAACAAGAGAAAACAGGCAAAAAACAGGAACCGAAACAGAGAGAAAAATAGAGGGACATGCAGAAAAGGAAAAGGAAAAGATGAATAACAAGAGAAAACAGGCAAAAAACAGGAACCTTACAGAAGAAAACGAGAATAAAAACAGGAGACACAAGAGGAAGAGAGAGAGAGAGAAAGAAATTTAAAAAGAGGGACATGTTGAAAAGGAAAAGGAAAAGATGGATAGCAAGAGAAAGCAAACAAAAAATAGGAACTTTACGAACGAAAACGAGAATGGCAAGAAACACAAGAGGTACAGAGAGAAAGAGAGCGAAAGAGAAAGAAGAAAAAAAGGGACATTCAGAAAAGAAGATGAATAGCAACAGAAAAAAAGCAGAAAACGGAAGACTTATAAAAGAACGAAGGCAGGAGACACAAGAGATAGAGAGCGAAAGAGAAAGAAGAAAAAAAAGGGACATGCAGAAAAGAAAAAAGATGAATTGCAACAGAAAAAAAAAACAGAAAACGGAAAACTTTAAAAAAAAACTAGAAGGCAGGAGACAAAAGAGAGAGAGAGAGAGAGAGAGAGAGAGAGAGAGAGAGAGAGAGAGAGAGAGAGAGAGAGAGAGAGAGAGAGAGAGAGAGAGAGACTAAAAAAAGAGGTACATGGAAATACAAAGCTCCAACTCACCTCCACTTCGTCCTCCGATTCTGAAACCACGTCTTGACCTGGGCGTCCGTCATCTTGAGTTGCTTGGCCAGCTGCGCCCTCTCGCTGGACGCCAGGTACTTCTGCTTGTTGAACCGCTTCTCCAGCTCGTTCACCTGCGGGAGGAGGGGCGGGGGGCATGAGGGGCAGGTAGACAGGAGGGGCGGGGAGGCAGGAATGGCGGGAGGGAGGGAAGGAGAGGAGAGAACGTGATACCAGGAGGAAAAGAGAAGAGTAGGAGGAGGACGGGACGTGAGGGTTGGCTAAATGACGAGAGAGTGGCAGGTAGTGTGTGTGTGTGTGTGTGTGTGTGTGTGTGTGTGTGTGTGTGTGTGTGTGTGTGTGAAGTGGGAGGGTTAGCACCAGGTGGAATGGAGGAGGAGGAAGGTGGAATGACTGCGTGGGAAAAGATGAGTTTTGTCCAGGTAAAGGAAAGGTAAGAAAATGTCACCTGTGTTGTTGTGTGAGCTTTTGTGTAACTTTTGAGAGCATTGTTGTTGGTATTATTATTTTTTTTATTATTGTTATTGTTATTATTAAAGGAAAGAAAATGTGGAAAAGAAGCAAGATAACACTGTCCCTTTCGTTATCTTCGTTCGAATAGAAGAAGATAAGAAGACAATAAAGGAAGAGAAGCAAAGAAGATGGTGGTAGTGATGGTGGTGGTGATAGCAGTACCGTTAGCAGTGGTGGTGACTACTAGATGGTGTAATAATGGTGGTGGTTGTGGTGATGGTGGTGGTTTTAATGGTCCAGCTGGTTTTATGGTGATGGCTACGGCGTTGGTGGTGGTGGTGGTGGTGATGGTGGTGGTGGTGGTGGTGGTGGTGATGATGATGGTGGTGGTGGTGGTGGTGATGATGGTGGTGGTGGTGGTGGTTATAGGAACTTAATTATATCGAGTTCGTGATGGTGGTGATGGTGATTATAGTGAAAGATAGTGTGTGTCTTGTATATGTAGTGGTGATGATAGTGGTGGTGGTGTGGCAGTAGTAGTAGTGTAAGTAGCAGTGGCAGTAGTAGTAGTAGTAGTAGTAGTAGTAGTAGTAGTAGTGGTGGTGGTGGCGTAACACTGGTAGCAGAAATGAAGTTATAGCAGCCGATGACAATGGCAGTGGTGGTGAGAATGGTGATGTTGATGGCGGGGTGTTTTCCTCGCTGAAGATGGTGGTGATGGCATCCTCCCTTTCGGTAATGGTGGTGGTGATGGCGGTAATGGTGACGGTGATGACACGGCGAAGCTACGTGGTGTTGCAGGTGATGTCTTTGCTGGTGATGGTGTAAGGGCGTACTCAGAGCGGTAATGATGATGGTGATGAGCTGATGATGATGGTGGTGAGGGCAGACCCGGAGTGGTAATGATGATGGTGATGAGATAATGATGGTGGTGATGGTGGTGGTGGCGAGGGGGACGCGTTTGGAGTTGGTCGTGGTGGTGTTGAAGATGGTGATGGAAATATATATTCAGAGTGGTGATGAGGATGGTAATGGTGATGATGGAGATGCACGACAGAGTAAAGGTGTCCAGGTAATTGTATAAAAGAAACAAGGGCCTGGCAGAAGATGAAGGAAAAACGAAGAAGAAGAAGAAAAAGAAGAAGAAAAACAAAAACAAAAACAAAAACAAAAAGAAGAAGAAAAAGAAGAACAAGAACAAGAACAAGGACAAGAACAAGAAGAAGATAAGAAGAAGAAGAAAAAGGTGATGTTAATGATGAAGAAAATAAGAAGAGAGGAACAGAACAAAAAACGAAGGGGAAGAAGAACAAGAAAACAAAAGGAGACAAAAAAGTAAGAAGACAAAAAAGAAAGATAAAAAAGAAAGTAAGAAAAAAGGAAGAAAAGTAACAACAACAACAACAACAACAATATCAAGGGCAATTCAGGTGTAACTCAGGTAAACAGTCCATCGCTCTCTTACCTGGACTCTGGTGAAGGAGGTGCGGGGTTTCTTCCTCTTGGGGGGAGTCCTGGACTGGTAGGGGTGCCCGATCCGCCTGGGGAACCCGAACGGACCTGGGGGAGAAAGGGGGGAGGGAGAGGTTAGTGACGCGCCCTCAGAAGTATAAAAAAATGAAATATAAAAAATGTCTAAATTAGTATGAATAAATATAGATAAGGACAATTTGTACGTACGTGTGTGTGTGTGTGTGTGTGTGTGTGTGTGTGTGTGTGTGTGTGTGTGTGTGTGTGTGTGCCTGGGTTTTCTTGTCTCCATGTTCTCTTTATTTTTGTTTTTGTTTTTTCTGGTCTTCGTATCATTTTTTTTTTTTATTCCTTGATTCTTTTGTTTCCATTTTCTTCTTTTTTATTTTATTGTCGTTCATATTTTCATCATTTTATTCTCGTTCCTATTTATTTCTTTTCTTTTCTTTCCTCTCCTTGTCCTTCTCTCTTCGTGTCTTTGCTTTCTCCTCCTCCTCCTCCTCCTTCTCCTCCTCCTCCTCCTTCTCTTCCTCCTCCTCCTCCTCCTCCACCTCCTCCTCCTCCTTTTCCTCCATAATTGTGGGAAGAAAAACAGTGAAAATACGTGTCAGAGAGAGAGAGAGAGAGAGAGAGAGAGAGAGAGAGAGAGAGAGAGAGAGAACAATGGAGGCGGAATCAGGCATTTGGATATGGCCTTGACGAAATAGGAAACCGCGAATATATAATGAAAATAGAATGTGGTGAAAGGCTCCTCATAATCACCATAAAAGGAGGAGGTGGAGGAGGAGGAGGAGGAGGAGGAGGAGGAGGAGGAGGAGGACAACGACGACGAAAAGAATAAGAAGAAATCACATGAAAAATATAATAAGAAAAATAACAAAATAATAAAAAGAAAAGAATATGAAAAAACAAGAGAAAGTAATAAAAATAAGAAAGAGAAAAAAAAAGAATAAAGAGAAAAGGAGGAAGTAAAGAGGGAACGATAAAAATTACAAAGAAAAAAAGAAAAAAAGACGTATAAGAAGGAAAATAAGAAGAAAAGGCCTAAAATGATTGAGGAGAAGGGAGAAATCGAAGAATGACGACGGAAAGGGGGAAGTAAAAGGGAAAAGAAAGAAAATAAGGAAGATACGTTGAAGAAAAATTAGAGAAAACACAAAAGGAATGAAAAATGAAGGAAAAGGGGCAGATGGGAAAGAAATGGAAGAAAAAAGATAGAGGAAGTACAAAATAACAAAATAAATAAAAAGAGAAAAGAGGGAGAGAGGAAACAAGTGAAGGAAACTAAATAGAAATAGAAAACGAGAACTAGGATAGAAAAAATTTAGTCACAGTGAAAAAAATAATGCTTCAAAAATATTATAAAACTAAACATGACAATTAAGCAAAAAAAAAAAAAAAAAATGAGAAAAGTGACAGAAACCTCCACCTGAGAGAGAGAGAGAGAGAGAGAGAGAGAGAGAGAGAGTACCTGAATGCCACGCTAAGAGATGTTCATGGGATTTAATTGTGGAGGTCACTTATTGGGTACTTAGATAGAGTGCGGTGTGGTGTTCTGCTCAGGGGGGGGGAGGAGGAGGAGGAGGAGGAGGAGGAGGGGGCCATCGGTAAGGATAATGGAGATGGTTTGGGTAGTGTATTGTTAGGGTATAATGGAGTTAGGCTCGCAGTAGTAGTAGTAATAGTAGTAGTAGTAGTAGTAGTAGAGATGGTTTGGGTAGTGTATTGTTAGGGTATAATGGAGTTAGGCTCGCAGTAGTAGTAGTAGTAGTAGTAGTAGTAGTAGTAGTGGTGGTGGTAGTGATAAATGTTTATGATTGTGGTTGAACGTGGTTGTTATAGTGGTGGTGGTGGTGGTGGTGGCGGTCATCGTAACTGCTGTGATTCTGGTGGTTATGGTGGTGATGAATGTGGTGGTGGTGATAATGGTAGTGGTTGAGAAGCGCTGTACAAAAAAAAAATAAACATGTTGAGAAGAAGTAAAAGAAGAATATAAAAGAAGATAAGAAAAAAAGAGAAAGAAAAGAAAAAGATAAAGAAATATAGTTATGATGCATTATTATGTGATGAAAGGTAGTGGTGATGAGAATTGTGGTGATACTGTTGGTGGTGGTGGTGGAAGACCTTGAGCAGTGGTGGTGGAACAGGCTGGAGGTGAGGATAGGGGATGTGGTGATGGTGATGATGATGGAGGTGGTGGTGATGGCAAATTTTGACAGACAACAACAACAATAACAATGATAATGATGATGAATAGAGAATCGTGTCCGTGTCAGTGTGGGAAGGTGGTGAGGGTGATGAAGGTGGTGGTGGTGGTGGTGATTGTGACGAGTGTTCGGTGGTGGTGGTGGTGGTGGAGGAGTCTAAAGAAGGATTGATGGAGGTGAAGGTGGAGGACAAAGTAGATAGATAGAGGAAGTGGAGGAAGGGTGGTGGTGGTGGTGGTGGTGGTGGAGGAGTCTAAAGAAGGATTGATGGAGGTGAAGGTGGAGGACAAAGTAGATAGATAGAGGTAGTGGAGGAAGAGTGATGGTGGTGGTGTTGGTGGTGGTGGAGGAGTCTTAAGAAGGATTGATGGAGGTGAAGATGGAGGACAAAGTAGATAGATAGAGGAAGTGGAGGAAGGGTGATGGTGGTGGTGGTGGTGGAGGTGAAGAACAGAAGCAGTTGTGGTGTTTTTAGTGGTGGTGATGGCGATGACTGTGGTGGTGATATCGACACTGGTATTGGTGATGACAGTTGTGATGAAAGGGAGAGGAGGAGAAAGGAAATTGAGAATCGGAATATAAAGTAAGAAAAAGCAAAAAGATAAAAGGAGGAGAAGAGAGAGAGAGAATAAAGAGGAGAGAGATGCAGAAGAGGCATCTGGGGAGGCGGTGGCTGAACGGATAGCGAGACGGCCCCGCGTTCAGGAGGACGCGAGTTCAATCCCCCGCCCGGTGCCACCAAGCTGGGATTTTTCAGCCGCCGTGGCTCAAAACTACCCACATGCTGTCCAGAAGACCACCTATCAACCCGGGCTCTAGATTCTAGGATTAAAGATGAGCTCCGGGAGGGCAGCATGAGCCAATGCAAGATGGCGCCACTATAAACACTCGCCTGCGCCAGAACGTGCTGGGCCGACCATCAGGCCCCACCGGGAAGAAACCTTGGACCGACCATCAGGATCCACCGGGAAGAAGCCTACCGGTGCAATAGGCCAAGACGTAAAAAAAAAAAAAATAGATAAAAAAAGAGAGAGAGAGGTGAAGGAGGAGGAGGAGAATGCAATGGGAAGACAGAGAAGGAGGTAAAGATGATGGAGAGAGGGGAGAAAAAGTAGTGAAGAGGGGAAAGAGAGAGAGGAAAAGGGTGAGGTAAGGAAGGAAAAACAAAAAGAAAACAAAGGGAGGAGGAGGTAGATACAAGAGTGAGGGAGATACAGGTAGAGTAAGGGAGATAAAAATAGAGAGGAAACAGAAGAAGGGAGAGGTAAAATCATTGGTGAGGGAGATACAGGTAGAGTAAGGGAGAGAAAAAGAGAGAAAACAGGAGGAGGAGGGGAGGTAGACGTAAGGGTAAGGGAGTATAGAGTGAGGGAGATACAGGTAGAGGAAAAAGTTAAGGGAGAAAAAAACAACAAAGAAAACAAGTGGAACAGTAGATACAGGTGAGGGAGTATACGGTAAGGGAGATACAGGTAGAGGAAACAGGTGAGGTAAGGGCATAGGTAAGGGGTGGGAGGGAACAGGTGAGGGGGGGACACAGGTGAGGGGGGGTCACAGGTAGGGGTTCTCACGGCCGGGCAGCAGCAGACACCTTAATTAGTGGACCAGGTGAGAGGATACGGTCAGCCAGGGAACTTTGCTAAACGGCCGCGCCACCTCTCCCACCCTCCCTCCCTCCCTTCTTCCCTTCCTCCATCCCTTCTTCCATATCTGACTCCTTTCTCTCTTCCTCTTCTCCTTTCTTTCCTATAGTCATTCGTCCTTCTCTATATCAGCGCCGCGCCACAAAGATGATACCATCACTGAGGACGAAGCCCTATGAAGAGCGACTCGAGCGACTCAACCTCTTCACGTTGGAAAAGAGACGACTGCGGGGAGACATGATACAAGTCTTTAAGTACCTGAACAAGCTCAGCAACGTTGATCACTCCAAGCTCTTCACGCTGCAAACTAACCTGAGAACAAGATAACAACGGAAAAACAATTCAAGCAAAGCGATGCAATACTGACATCGGCAGGAGTTATTTATCGAATAGGGTGGTTCGCCACTGGAACAGCCTTCCTGCAGAAGTGGTTAGCGCAGAGACCATCAACTCCTTCAAGAAACGCATTGATCGCCACTTTGCTGCAACGGGTGTGAACTGAACGTATCCAAGAGTAGGTACACAAGTGCTTTAATCCTTCCCTGCAAGCCACTCCTATGGCAAACGGATAGATTAAATCACTGAAAGCAGGCAGCCTAGTATTGAGCCAAAATGCTTTCTGCTGCCTGCTAGTCCATGTTTCCATGTTTTCCTCCCTCCTTTCTTCCCTGCTTCCCTTCTTCCATCCCTACTTCCATACCTGACTCCTTTCTCTCTTCCTCCTCTCCTTTCTTTCCTATAGTCATTCTTCCTTCTCTATATCTACTTATCTTCTTCCCTCTTCTCCCTCCCTCCCTCCTTTCCTCCCTTCTTCCCCTCCTCCTTCCCTTCTTCCATCCCTACTTCCATATCTGACTCCTTTCTCTTTTCATCCTCTCCTTTCTTTCCCATAGTTATTCTTCCTTCTTTATATTTACTTATCTTCTTCCCTCCTCTTCCTCCCTCCCTCCTTTCCTCCCTTCTTCCCTTCCTCCCCTTCTTCCATCCCTACTTCCATACCTGACTCCTTTCTCTCTTCCTCCTCTCCTTTCTTTCCTATAGCTATTCTTTCTTCTCTACATCTACTTCTTCCCTCCTCTCCCTTTTTCTCTCCTTTTCTCCAGGCCTCCTATTCTTGCTTTCCTTCTTCTCTCCCTCCATCTTCCTTTCTTCTTTATATCTACCTATCTTCTCTCCTTCCCTCTATACTTTCCTCCCTTCTTCCCTCCCTCCATCCATCCATATTCCTTCCTTCCTTTTATTCCGCCATCCTTCCTTCCTCCAATATCTGACTCCTTTCTTCCCTCCTTCCTTCCTCTCTTTCTTCCCTCCTTTCCTCCAGCCTTCCATCCTTCCATATCTGCCTCCCTTCTCTTTTCCCTCCTTCCTGCCCTTCTCTCCTTCTCTCCATTCTAAAGGAAACAACTCTCCATCGTCTCTCCCTTAGATTCCGGAGACATTTAGTGACATGGAGGAGGAGGAGGAGGAGGAGGAGGAGGAAGACTAACTGGAAACGATAACAGGAAGAGGGAGATGTAAAAGAGAAGAAAGAGGAGTATCAGGAAGACAAAAGAAGAGGAGGAAGAAGAAGAAAAGAAGAAGAAGAAGAAGAAGAAGAAGAAGAAAAAGAAGAAGAAAAAGAAAAAGAAAAAGATAAAGAAAATTAAGAAGAAGGAGAAAAGAAGAAGAAGAAGAAGACGAAGAAGAAGAGGAGGAAGAGGAAGTGGTGAGGGAGGTGAGAAAGATGAAACCAAGATCGTAAAATGAGCGACAGAGAGAAAAAAAAAGAAAAATTACCAGATTGAGAGAGAGAGAGAGAGAGAGAGAGGGGGGGGGAGGTAATAACGTAAGTGACGGATGAAAGGACACAGACCACCTCGGGCCTCTCCAAACGGTCCTTTATCCTCCACTTCTTCTCTCTCTTCCCTCTTCTCTTCCTCCTCCTCCTTTTCCTTTATTTCTCCTCCTCTATACCTTATTCTTCCTTCTCTTCCCTCCTTCTCTTCCCTTTATTCTCCTCCTTTATGTCTTATTCTTCCCTCTCTTCCCTCCTTCTCTTCCTCCTCCTTTTCCTTTATTCTCTTTTTCTATATCTTATTCTTCCCTCTCTTCCCTCCTCCTCGACCTCCTCCTTTTCCCTTATTTTCCTCCTCTATATCTTATTCTTCCTTCTCTTTCCTTCTAGTCGTTCCCTTCTTTCTTCCTCCTTCGTCATGTGGTTCTGTTCCTCCTTGTTCTTTTTTTATCATCATTTATTTTCTATCCTTCTTTTCCTCTTCCTTTGTTTTTTTCGTTCTTTTTTCTTCCGTCTCTTTCTCTTCCTCTCTTCTTCCTCTCTCTCTTTTCCATCTTTATTTTATTTCATTTTTTCTTCTATCTATTTCCCCCTTCCTCCACCTTTCTTCCTCCTCCTCCTCTTTTTCCTTCCTTACGTCTCTTCTTCCTCCCTCCTTTCCCATCTTCCTTCCTTCCTTCCTTCACGCTACATCATAGAGATAAAAAAATAAATGTGGAAAATTCAAGTTGATATATTTCTTAACTCACCACCTCTCTCTCCTCCTCCTCCTCCTCCTCCTCCTCCTCCTCCTCCTCCTCCCCTCCGTCAAGGTCTCAAGTCACAGGTGATTAAGGTGCCGCAGCGTCTAATGGCCCTACCTGGATTAATTGCCTTCAAATCCAGATGGGAAGACCCCGCGCCTCCCCATTATTTGTATAGCCACCTGAGGGGACCCATTACCTCCCCCCTTCTCCCCTCTCCCCCTCCCTCTCCCCCCCTCTTCCTCTTCTTCTTCATCTTCCTCCTCCTCCTGTTTCTATCTATCTATCAAGACCATATCATCACTTTCATTTTTCTTTCCTCATGTTCTTCTTGTTCTCTTTTTCTTCTTCTTTTTCTTCCACTCATTCTCCCTTACCCTTTTCTCCCCCCCCCCCCCTCTTCTCCTTCTCCATCCTCTTTTCCTCCCCTCCCTATTCCCCCTCGTTCCTCGTCTCCCACGCCTTTCCACCCTCTTTCCTTCGCTTTCTTCCCCCCTGCTTCTTCTTCTCCCTTCCTCTCAATCGTAGTCAGGTGTCATGGAGTTCACCTGTAAGGATCAGTCTGCAGGTGTGTGTGTGTGTGTGTGTGTGTGTGTGTGTGTGTGTGTGTGTGTGTGTGTGTGTGTGTGTGTGTGTGTGTGTGTGTGTGTGTATCAGGTGTGTCAGGGGAGGCGGCGGGCAGGTGTGGGGCAGGTGTGAGCGATGTCTTGTGGGAGGGCAAGGGACCAGTGGACAGGTTACGCCAGGTATATTCTGTCCCTCCTCCTCCTCCTCCTCCTCCTCCTCCTCCTCCTCCTCCTCCTCCTCTTCTCCCATCGACCACCCACCGATTACAGTCTCAGGAAAACAAACTGTTGCCGACCTGAAGTTGTGTGTGTGTGTGTGTGTGTGTGTGTGTGTGTGTGTGTGTGTGTGTGTGTGTGTGTGTGTGTGTGTGTGTTAATGGTTCCAGTTTTTCCTTTGTTTTGTTCTCTTGCCTAATACGGTAATCTATTAATTTCTGTGTTTTTTGTTGTTTTGAATTTGATTTCTTTCTCGCCTTCCTTTCCTGGTTCCTTCTGCGTTTACTTCTTGAGTCTTCCTTATTTTATTTATGTTTTCTTCCTTTATATCCTTCATATTTTGCTGTTCTGCCCTTCTGTTCATAATCCTCTCTCTTCTATTTTTTCATGATTCTTCTTTTCATCCTTTCTTTTTATATTTTCTCATCTCCAGTCTTTCTTCTTTTCTTCTTTATTTACTTTCTACACATTCCACCTTTCCTTCCACCCCTTTTATTTTCTTTCCTAATATTTTCCTCCAATTAGTAGCCCTTTCTTCTCTCAACACACACACACACACACACACACACACACACACCTTGGCGTCCTTTACCTGGCTGTGCTAATGGAGCCATTGTGATAAACCAACCATTATTTTCCGCCCATTAAGGAGAGATAGATAGATAGATAGATAGATAGATAGAGAGAGAGAGAGAGACTTTATTTGGTGACAGTTTCTTTTGTTGTTGTTCAAGTCGTGACGTTAAATTTTCTCCACCTAATCTCTCTCTCTCTCTCTCGTTATTCATTTTCATTATTCACTGTCTTTCTTCTTTCCTATCTCTTTTCTTTTACTTTATTTGCTACCTCTCTGCCTCTTCCGTCCTTCACTTTGTTCCAGTTCTTTTGTTCCTTCCAATCTTCCATTCCATTATCTTCCAAACACTTCCTTTTTTTCTTCTGTCCACTCCAGTACATTCTTTATTTTCTTCTCTTCTATTATCTTTTATTCCCTTTCATCATCTTCTCTTCTGCAATCTTCTATTATCTTTCTTTTTAATCTCTCCACCCCGCTATCTTCACACACTTCATTTTTTTTATATTTCTACTGTTCTCTCTTTCTCTCCACCTTTCCTCTCCTCTCCCACTCTCGCTCCCCTTTTTTTCCTCTCCCGCACCCTTCCCTTTCCTTTTCTCCCCTCCCTACTCTTCCCCCCTCTTTCCTCCTCTCTCGCGTCCTTCTTCCTCCTTCCTTTACCATTCCCCCCTTTCCCTTTCTATTCTCCCTCCCCTACTCTTCCCCCTTCTTTCCTCCTCTCTCTCGTCCCTTTCCTTCCTTCTCTTACCATTCCCCTCTTCCTCCTTCTTTCCTCCCCTCCCTTGTCCTTCTTTTCTTCGACTCACTCTCCCCTTTTTTTTCCTCCCCTTCTCATTCTCCACCCTCTTTCCTCCCCTCCCACGCCTTTCTACCTTCTTTCATTCTCTTCCTCCCCTTTTCCATCCTGTCTCCCCCCCCCTACCCCCCGCGACACCTGACCCTTGGCACAGGTGAGCGCGGCGGTCCACCTTTCCACACCTGCCCTAAACAACACACTCAGCGCCGCCATAAAACAATCGGATCAGACTCCATCAATCCAGGCCCAAAGGAGGATTGAATGCCCCTACCCCCTACCCTTTCCCTCCTCCTCCTCCTCCTTCCTTTTCCTCCCTTTCTTCCATCTTTTTTTTTTGTTTGTTATTTTGCTCTTTTTCCTTTGTAGTTATTTTTGTTCGTATATCAGTTATTTTCTTTTCATTTCTACTTTGATTTTCTCTTTGTTTTCTTTTTTTCTTATTTTCTTTCTCCTCTTGTTCCTCACTTTAATTCCTTATCCTCCTCCTCTTCCTCCTTTAATTTCGTTCTGCCTTCTTTTTTTTCTTATTTTCTTTCTCCTTTTCCTCACTTTTATTCCTTCTCCTCTTCCTCTTCCTCCTTTCATTTCCTTTTGCCTTCTTTTTTTCTTATTTTTCCATCTCCTCCTCCTTTTCTTCACTTTAATTCCTTCTCCTCCTCCTCTTCCTCCTTTAAATTCCTCCTGCCTTCATTTTTTCTTATTTTTCTATCTCCTCCTCCTCACTTTTATTCCTCTTCCTTCTCCTCCTCCTCCTCCTCCTCCCCCCCTCATAAACCTCTCTTCCTTTGATTCACCGCAAATAGGTATCGAAGGTAAATTTATTGGTGTTAGTTCTCACAGGTAGGAAAGGTGTATAAACTCGATAACTTTTTTTTGTATACCTTATAATGGTTTCGGTTTCGTCGTTTATACTTCCTCCGGTTTACCTTTTGTAGTCTGCAGTTGATTAGTGTTTGTGTTCGACAGGTGCGACAGGTGTATATTTTCAATTAGGGCAAAGGTGTGTGTTGTGTAGATATCTCCGTTTTTTTTTTTTTTCCTGTATATACCTGGTTAATATATCTCCATCCCTTTCCTATTCTCTCTATTATACTGCTTTCCTTTTTTCTTCTTCTATTGTATATCTGCCTATTTTTCTTCTCTCTACTTCATTATCATCAAAACGCTCCTTTTTTTCTTCGTTTCACTCCATTATCCTCTCTTTTTATCTTTCTTTTCCACTTCATTATCCTTTTTTCCTTCTCTTCCATTATCTTATATTTCATTATCTTCTCTTCCTTTACCTTTCTTTACCTTCTTTTTTCCACTTCTTTATCTTCCATTCTCTTCCACTGTCTTCTCTTTCATTATCTTCTCTTCCTTTACCTTTCTTTACCTTCTTTTCTCCACTTCCTAATCTTCCATTCTCTTCCACTATCTTCTCTTTCATTATCCTCTCTTCCTCTACCTTCCTTTTATCTTTTCTCCACTTCTTTATCTTCCATTCTCTTCCACTATCTTCTCTTTCATTACCTTCTCTTCCTCTACCTTCCTTTACTTTTTTTTCTACCTCTTTATCTTCCAATCACTTCCGTTTTTCTTCTTTTTCCTCTTTTTTTCATCCTCCTATTGTGTTATTTCCTCTAAATCTTTATCACGTTTTTTTTTTGTGTCTTTCCATTTCGTCCACAGGTAGGAAAGGTTACGTTAAGTTTTTTTCATCCTCACACACCTGGCAAAAGCTCCACATTCCTTCGTCTATTGTGTGGTTTTCTGAGCCTGCAACGATTAGCTGTTTCTTTTCTCCCTATTTATCTGGCAGGCCTATCAACACTTCGAGCTTCCGTGCAATTTCCTCCGTCTGTAGTCAATTAACCTTTCTCTTCCTCCGTCTTTTGTGTCTAAGGCCCTTTTCTGAGAAGCTTTCAACTCTCACAACAAACATTTTCAAAGGCCACAATGGAAATCAGTCGGGGCCTCAAGAGTGTTTACCGCATTCATGGTGCAGAAGAAGAACTGTCAAATTATCTCTAGGCTTATAAAACTACCCAATGAAATACTAACACAACCTCCAAGACAGTCTTATCATATGTGGTTGGGTGTAAAAGCCACGAAATGTTTGAAAATATGGAATAAATCTCTGTTCTTAGTCTTTCTTTTAATTTTCTTCTCTTCTTTCAAGCTGTCTTCACCTTCAAACGATCTCTAGGCTCATAAACCTACCAGTGGAAATGCTAACACAACCAATACCAAGGCCTTATCAATGTGGATATGTAAGGCCTGATGTATTTGAGAGTATGGAGTTAAATCTCTTATTCTTTCTACAGTCATTAGGCTCATAAAACTACCCATGGAAATACTAACAAAATATCTATTAAAGCCTTACCAAATGTGTGTGTAAAAGCCTGTAACGTAAATCTCTGTTCTTAGTCTTTCTTTTAATTTTCTTCTCTTCTTTCAAGCTGTCTTCACCTTCAAACTATTACTAGGCTCATAAATTCTACCACTGGAAATACTAACACAACCAATACGAAGGCCTTATCAAATGTGAGTATGTAAGCCCCGATGTATTTGAGAGTATGGACTTAAATATCTTCTTATTCTTTCTACAATCAAAATATCTTCTTATTCTTTCTACAATCATTAGGCTCATAAAACTACCCATGAAAATACTAACAAAACCACTACAAAAGCCTTACTAATTGTGTGTGTGAAAGCCCGTAACGTAATTCTCTGCTTCAAGTCTCTCCTATAATTTCCTTTTCTTCTTTCAGTCTGTCTTCTTTTTTTTATTTCCTTTTCTTCTTTCCACCTGTCTTCACCTCCTTCCCGTCACGCCATCCACGCTAATTCACGCACCTCTTCGTTTCACCTTCTGTATTGTGTTCGTGCTCCCCATTCCTCCGTCTATGGCCTAATTTCCTCCCCTCAAAAGACCATTAAACCGTCTATAGTGTCGGGAGCCTCACCATTCTCTCGCCTATAGTCTAATTTCCTCCTTCAATCACTTCGTCTATTGCGGCAGTGAAATCCAATCGCTCGCACGTGATGTAATGATCGGCTTCTGTTCTTCTTCACCCCCTCACCCTCACCCTCCTTCTCCTCCTCCTCCTCCTCCTCCAGGTAGCCGCAGGTGAGAGAGACACACACTAGGCCGTAAAAGGTGATGAGTTTATGACGGTAATTGCATGAAAAAGAAAACACCAATCACCCAGCGGCCCTCGTGGTGGTGGTGGCGGTGGTAGTAGTGGTTGTAGGAGCAGTAGAGGTAGTAGTAATAGTAGTAGTAGTTAGTAGTAGTAGTAGTAGTAGTAGAAGTGGCAGTAGTAAAAGTGGTAGTAGTAGTAGTAGTAGTAGTAGTGGTAGTAGTAGTAACGACAACATTAGCATGAACAGTAACAAGCAAAGACAGTCGCTAATACACGTCGCTCTCATTCATCATCATCATCATCATCATCATCATCATCATCATCATTATCACCATCATTATTATCAGATATTACTAGTCCATTGCAAAGGCCTTTCCTAACTTCCTTCACCTTTCTGTCTGATCTTACTGTATTCCATCCTGCTCATGCAAATTCTCTAATGTCATCTCACTTTGATTTTTTTTGTTGTTGTTGTTGTCCGCTCTGACTTATACAATATTTAGGTTGCCCTTCTGTTCCTTTAGGAAATGTTTTACGAGACATATTTTTAAACATTTCGGCGCCCAAACACAAACATCAAACAAAGCTGTCGTAGGAGTTTGGAGCAATTCCATGAGTAGTTTTATGACCTTTGTGGCAAGTCTGACAAAGCGTCTGTACCATGGACGCGACAAAAAAGCACTTATGGGTACGCAGTCAATCTCTGTTTCAACCTTTGGAAATAATTCATGTTGGAAGCGAAAGCGTCTGGGAACACCGAGGATACGATTCACTTTTGTTGTGGAGGCAAAGCTTCTGTGCTTGATTAATTGTGATAGATTAATTAAGACAGATGGGGAGAGAAAGGAGAGAGAAAAATGGGGAAAAAGGAAAGATTGTAGAAAAGGACATATGTTAAAAAAAGGAAACAGTAAAAAAAGACGGATTGGAAAATAGAGAATGAGTGAGAAGAAGTGAACGATGGAGGAAAGATTGGAGAAAAGAACAGAGCTGATAGAAAGAACTGATGAAAAGAAAATATGAGGAAGAAAGAAAGAAAGAAAGAAAGAGAGGAAATTAAAGGGAAGGAAAAGTAACCTGAGCCAGCCAGGAACAAAACAGTAAAAACGAGAAAAGAGAAAGGTAGAAGCGGCGATCATGCTTCTTAAAGGTCCCTCTAAGCGAGAATATTGAGAAAAAAATCATCACTCATGCAAACCATTTCATAATATGTATGTATCAACGTATTTGTGATCAGTTTATGCATCATCTATTTTGGGGAATCTTTATCATGGCACAAATTTGGCCCGTCGCTGGTACACGGTAAAGCCACAAATTTGGCCCGTCGCTGGTACACGGTAAAGCCACAAATTTGGCCCGTCGCTGGTACACGGTAAAGCCACAAATTTGGCCCGTCGCTGGTACACGGTAAAGCCACAAACTTGGCCCGTCGCTGCTGCCGTGTCAGCAAGCGGAAGTTTCTTTTTATCCTCTGAACGCATTCTCACCATCCGCTAAGTCATCCTTCATCCATTGCCTCGTCGTTTATGATATTCGTCTTTATTTTCTTTCACTTTTCTCTTTTTTTTCTTTTTTGTTCCTGGCTGGCTCACGTTACTTTTCCTTCCCTTTAATTTCCTCTCTTTCTTTCTTTCTTTCTTCCTCATATTTTCCTTTTATCAGTTCTTTCTTTATCAGCTCTGTTCTTTTCTCCAATCTTTCCTTCCTTCGTTCACTTCTCATTCTTTACTTCCAAATCCGCCTTTTTTTTCTGTTTCCTTTTTCTAACATATCCTTTTCTCTAATCTTTCCTTCTTCCCCATGTTCTCTCTCCTTTCTCTCCTCGTCTGTCTTAATTAATCTATCTTCTTTCTTAATCATCCCTGTCCTTTACTCCAATCTCTCCTTTCCCGGCGCTTTCCCTTCTCTTTTTTTTTCCTTCTCAATTATTTTATTTTCTCTCTGTTCTTTGTCATCTTTGTTCTTTGTTCCCAGATTTCCTTCTTCCCCAGTGACTCCCCCTCTTTCTTTCTCTACCCTTTCCTTTCGCCTTTATCATCACTGTCCTTTCCTCCAATTTTCCCTTCCTCCTCAATGTCTCCCTCTCTTCCTTTCTCTTTCCTTTCCATTCGTCTTCATCATCTGTTCTTTCTTCTAATCTTCCCTTCTTCCCCGGTGCCTCCCTCTCTTCTTTTCTCTTCCCTTCTCATCGCCTTTATTTACACCGCCCAGTCACGTGACCACACAGTAACACAACACAAAGGCACCTCATCAGCTCTTCCTTTCTCCCTCACACCTGGCGGCGGCGTGACACAGGTGAGCACAGGTGAACACGCGTCGCTCACCTGTCTGTATACAAGTGTGCTTTACAGGTGGGAATTATTGGTGTACTTTCAGTGGTTCAGGTGTGAGGCAGGTGCGTTTAATTAGCAAACTTTCCATGGGTCAGGTGATGCAGTGGACTCTGTAGTTTGGGGAGATAATTAGCGATATATTCACCTTTTTGGGTTTGGCAGGTGAGGTAAATTTTTTGGCATTCTCGGTTTCATAGTCGATAGGCAGGGTCAATTTTTTTTTATGAAAGTGATTGAGGCAAAAAATAAAGCTCATGTTTTTTGCTATTTTTTTACGTTAATGATTTGGAGGAAATTTTCAAGTGCATTATACTCGAATGAAAGAAAAAAAAACGTGTTCCGAATTTTGCATAATGTGCCGGAGGAAAAAATGGGGGTGAGAATTTGTCTTTTCACCTTTTATAACATCCTCTTTTTTCTTCTTTTTCTTCTACGGTAAAACAAAAAAAAGATAGGTTTTAGAGAGATAAAGGAGGGACGAGTCTCCTTATTTTGGGAGTGAAAGAACTCGCATGAATAAAACACTTAGGTTAAAAAAATAAAACAAATTAATATGAAGAAAAAACGAGAAAACATAAAAGAAAACAAAGCAAAATAAAAACCGCATTAGCAAAATTAATACCATCCAATACTTACCTATCACGAACCGACGAGGAAAAAAGAGAAAAGAAGAAAAAAAAATCACATTGGAAATAATATAAATGGGTCCCACCTTTTGCCTTTGGAGGCGAGCGAAAAAGAAAAAAAAATAATAGTCGCGTTGCATTTTGTGTTTGGCAGCCGCAGAGGTTGTCAATAATAGAGGCGAGCGACACACCTGCAGCCCACACCTGTGTTTATTAACGGCGCGACAGGTAATGGCGGGTGGCTTAGAATGACCTGTGTGTGTGGGTGCGTGTGTGCGTGTGTGTATGTGTGTGTGTGTGTGTGTGTGTGACTACCCTCTAGGGAGAAAAAAAATACATGTGCCAAACTGTGTTACTAGTGTTTTGAGAGAGAGAGAGAGAGAGAGAGAGAGAGAGAGAGAGAGAGAGAGAGAGAGAGAGAGAGTATTATATTTCTTCATTTTCCCTTTTTGTCTTTCCTTTCTACTTTCACTTATTTATCATTCTTTTTTTTCCCTCGTAATCTTCCAGTGCTCTTCCTTTTTCATTACTTTATCCTCCTCTCCCTCTCCTCCCTTCTTCCTCTAATACCTTCATCTAGCTCCTTTTCATCACCTTATCCTGTTCTCTTTATCATCCCGTCTTTCTCTAATCCCCTTATCTGTTTCATTTCTATTCTCATTTCTTTCATGTCTTCTTTCCTTCCTCTCTCAGTTCTCCCGTGTCTCACCTTCATCCTTTCTCCTTCCTTCTTTTGTGTTCTCTGTTTAGCCTTCCCTCCTTTTTTTCCTTCTTTTCCTTCTTCCCTTCCTTCTCACGCCTTTCCTTCCTCTTTCATTCTCCTTCTCTGGTTACTTTCCTCCTCATTTTTCCTTGTTCTTTCCTTCCACACTCTCGTTCTCTCCCTCCCCCATTTTCCTTCTCTTCTTCCTCTCCTTCCCTCTCTTCACCCTCCCTCCCTTCACTCTCCCTCCCTTCCTCCATCTTCACAGCTTGTTTCCTTCTCCTACTCTCTCCTTCTTGCTTGACACCCTCCTCTCCTTCCCTCTCTCCCTCTCTCCCTTCACTCTCCCTCTCTTCCCTCGTGTTTCCTCCTCCTACACTCTTCTCCTCTCCACCGTCTCCTTTCCTTGCTTTAGTCGTCCATTACTCCTTCCTCCTCTCCTTCCCTCCTTCTTCCCTCCCCCCCCTTCCTCCTCTCCTTCCCTCCTACTTCCCTCCCCCCCTTCCTCCTCTCCTTCCCTCCGTGCCAGAGTGGAGGTGACAATAATTTTGCGCCACTTTGCTCTGGACTCGTCATCAGAGCTTATGTTAATGGCACCTCGGAACCCCATCACTCACAGGGAGGAGGAGGAGGTGTCGGAGGAGGAGGAGGAGGAGGAGGAGGAGGAGGAGAAATGTAGGAGGAGGTATAGAAAGGAAAAAACACATTATCTTCCTCTTTCTTTTGTTGTTTTTTGACTTGTTTTCTTTCACTTTTCTCTTTTTTTTGTTTGTTTTGTTCCTGTCTCGCTTTACTTTTCCTCACCTTTAATTTCCTCTCTTTCTTTCTTTCTTTCTTTCTTTCTTCCTCATTCAACCCATTATTCATTATCATTATCCTTCTGCACAATCATTCACTTGCGCATTCCATTTTCTCTCTTTCTCACTTTTTTTCATCTTCCTTCTAATTATCTTCCATTCTTGTTCATCCACTTGTTCATCCTTTCATCTTCCTTCTAATTATCTTCCATTTTTGTTCATCCACTTGTTCATCCTTTCATCTTCCTTCTAATTATCTTCCATTTTGTTCATCCACTTGTTCATCCTTTCATCTTCCTTCTAATTATCTTCCATTCTGTTTCAGCCACTTGTTCATCCTTTCATCTTCCTTCTAATTATCTTCCATTTTTGTTCATCCACTTGTTCATCCTTTCATCTTCCTTCTAATTATCTTCCATTTTTGTTCATCCACTTGTTCATCCTTTCATCTTCCTTCTAATTATCTTCCATTTTTGTTCATCCACTTGTTCATCCTTTCATCTTCCTTCTAATCATCTTCCATTCTTGTTCATCCACTTGTTCATCCTTTCATCTTCCTTCTAATTATCTTCCATTCTTGTTCATCCACTTGTTCATCCTTTCATCTTCCTTCTAATCATCCATTCTTGTTCATTCACTTGTTCATCCTTTCATCTTCCTTCTAATCATCTTCCATTCTTGTTCATCCACTTGTTCATCCTTTCATCTTCCTTCTAATTATCTTCCATTCTTGTTCATCCACTTGTTCATCCTTTCATCTTCCTTCTAATCATCTTCCATTCTTGTTCATCCACTTGTTCATCCTTTCATCTTCCTTCTAATCATCTTCCATTCTTGTTCATCCACTTGTTCATCCTTTCATCTTCCTTGTAATTATCTTCCATTCTTGTTCATCCACTTGTTCATCCTTTCATCTTCCTTCTAATCATCTTCCATTCTTGTTCATCCACTTGTTCATCCTTTCATCTTCCTTCTAATCATCTTCCATTCTTGTTCATACACTTGTTCATCCTTTCATCTTCCTTCTAATCATCTTCCATTCTTGTTCATCCACTTGTTCATCCTTTCATCTTCCTTCTAATCATCTTCCATTCTTGTTCATCCACTTGTTCATCCTTTCATCTTCCTTGTAATTATCTTCCATTCTTGTTCATACACTTGTTCATCCTTTCATCTTCCTTCTAATCATCTTCCATTCTTGCTCATCCACTTATCCGCATTTTCACCCCTACTTCTCTCCTCTCAATTTATCTATCTCTGTTCCTCTTTGCTTCCCGTTCTTTCGCTCTTAATCCTTCTCTCTCCGTCTCTTTATCCTTCCGTCTGTTTATCCATCCATTCCATCCCCCGTTTGTCTCTCTTCCCTTCTAGCTTTTCCTTTCTTTACTCCTTTCATACATTTTTCCATCCTTCCATTTCTTTATCCATCAAGTCATCCCTCTCGTTGTCTCTCCTTGCCTTTATCTTCTTCCTTCTCTTCAAACTATCTATTCGCCTGTCTCATCTCACTTCCCCCTTCTCTCCTTTCTCCCTCCCTCCTCCCTTTCTCTTCATCCATCAAATCATCTCTCTCCCTCTCTCCCTTTCTCCCTTTCTCTCCTTCCTTCTCGTCCATCCACCCATTCGCCTGTCCCATGTCACTCTCTCTCTCCTCTTCCCTCCCTCCCTTCCTCCCTCCCTCCCTCCCTCCCTCCTCCACGCCCACCTGGAGGCACGTTAACCATCCCAGGTGTCTCCCTCACCTCTAATCAAGCACACCTGAGGGCCTCTCACACCTTAACCTCCCCCCCCCCCTCCTCCTCCTCCTCCTCCTCCTCCTCCTCTTACCTGGCTTCCTTCAATCATCTTAGTCTTCCTCCTCCTCCTCCTCCTCCTTCCTTCAGTCATCTCCCTCTAGTCGCCTTCCTTTGTTTGTGTCCGTGTGAATCTGTTTGTTTGTAATTTTCTGTTTTCTTTGTGTGTTTTTCTTTGTTTCTGTTTCTTGGAATTTGCTTTCATCTGTTATTTCGTTTGTCTTTATGCCTGTTATTTTATTTTTGTCTGTGTTTTTGTATACCTATTTGCGCTTCTCTGTTATCTATCTATCTATCTATCTATGTATCTATCTATCTATCACACACTCAAAGCCACAAATATTTGAGCACAAGATAATTACTCTGGGATTATTCGACCGAAAAGCGGCGATGAAATGCGACAATTGAGTTTTGAAGGTCACTGAAGAAGCAATGAGAAGAAAAATATATAATGGAATACCAAACGAGATCTTTGCTAATAAAAACTTACACTTAATTTAGTCCTTGTTGCAGGATGGTTCCTTATTCAAAGCAGTCCGTAATAGAATAGGCTTTTTATGAAGGTTTGTTTCTTAGCTTGTCTTTTTACAGTAACGGAAGCAGCTCAAGGAAAAAAAATGCATATCACAAAAAACATTAAAACATTGAAAAACATAAAAAATAACATTAGCCTAAAAAATATAACATAAAAAGCATAAAAAAATATCAACATAAAAAACATACCAAAAAAACATTAACATAAAAACAATAACATAAAAAATAACAATAAAACATCAATATTAAAAGCTAGAAAAAAAATAAATAAATAAAATAAGAAACGTAGCAGAAAAAAACAGAAAAAACAAAAAAGCCTAATACGAAGACTGTTCATAATAGAAAAAAAGGAAACGATGAGATATCTAAGTGTGTTTCTTCAATAAAACTTACTTAGCGAAAACTTAACTTTGTATTATGACGTAAAGAAACAGTCCCTTGATATAAGACTCAATATTACGAGGTAGTTCTTAGACCAGTATTCCCAAAGTCAACAAAGGAATTTAATCAGGTTCTCAAGAGGGTTTTTTTTCACATTCATGGCGCAGAAGCCTTATCTAACTATTACTAGGCTCATAATACTACCCATGGATATACCCACAACCATGGAGGTATCCTGAATGAGCATACTTGTCGAAGACATCGACGAGAGAGAGAGAGAGAGAGAGAGAGAGATATTAATGGAGCAATTAATGGATTTAAGAAAATGTAATGTGAGAAACAACCCTTCAGCCACCCTGGTGACAAGTGATGATAAGCATGCGAGCGACGGTCACCTCAGGATGTGGCGCTCAACGGGGGTGGCGTGAAGGTGATGATGGGAGGCCGCCAGGAGAAAGAAGGTGCGAGAGCACGCCCCCCCACCCCGGTATTGTGTTGAGAAAAGCCGGAGGGCGTCGGACGCCTGAGGACGTCCCCCCTCCCGTGGGTGTGGGCGAGGGCGTGGCTCCCGGCGGCTCCCGTGCCTGTACTGCGCTGTGATGTTACGTCCAGAACGTGTAGAGGAACATGAGGCAGTACCCGACCATGTTCAACACTGCCAGATAATCCAGGATTGCGCGCCCCCAGAGCTCCCCGCTCTCCAGGGACTCCTCCGCTTGGGGACTCGGCATTGGCTGGCATAGGTCCTCTGCTGGCGCTGCTTCACGGTCCTGGGCGCTGGACGGCTGGACCTCCATGTAAGATTCGGGCTCCGGACCGGCATCGTAGAATTCCAGAGACGGTAACTCCCCCAAGTCCGTCTCAGGTGCTGCCGAGTCCTGCCCTACGAAAGGCTCCGGCTCAGGATCATCGTGGCAGGGTGCCAGAGTTGATGACTCCCCCAAGTCACCATCTGGCACATTCGAGTCCTGAGTGCTGGCCGACGGGTCCTCACAGTACACTCTTGGCACTGTGAATATCTTGTCGCAGTCAGGTAGGCGAATCCGAACTGGCTTAAGCTCTGGAACAAAGGCCGGGACACTGGCCGATGGCAGGAGAGCGTCAGCCTTCGCCCTTGCTTCCATGTCGCAGGTGGGTGTCAGCCAAGCAGGGCACCACAGCTCAACGGCAGTCATCTCCTTGTAGCTCCTGATGCTGTCGGATGCCGTGGGCCCCTCTGATGGGTGACCCACATGGTGGTCATCCACGCCCAGGGCCAGACTGGCCGTGGCTGGGGCCTCGCTCTGAGGAGGCAGGTCATGCTGCTGCTGCCTCATAAGCTGCTGGTCGCCAGGGCTGACCGGCACGTCGCAGCCACCCTCCCAGTGGCTGAGACGCTCGGCGTCCCCCTGGCCGCCGTCCTCCCCCACGTTACCGTCGCTGCCGCACAGCCTCCCGCTGCACGACAAGGCGGTGTAGGCGGCCCCGCGATCCGCCGCCGCGTTCTCGCCGCCTGCCAGCGAGAAGAGGAGAAGGGCTGGGCCTCCCTCCACAGCCCCCTCCCCCAGGGCCAACAGACGAGCGAGGGGCACGGAAGCCGCGAACACGGGCGCCTCGCGGAGGATGCACTTAACCTTGACGTAAGTGTTGGCGTCCAACCGGCGAAGCTTAGCGAAGGGCATCTTCTGCAGCTCCTTCGACCTGCACACCTGCTGCCCTTGGCAGGACACCCAGTGCTGGCGGGGGAAGGTATACCTCGCCAGCCGGAGCTTCCCCCTCCCCCAGCAGCGCGTCATGCTGCAGGAAATGCTGAGGGCGTCCACGAGGGGGAGCCCGGCTGGCACCGTCACCTCCGCCTGCACCTTCTGCGTGGAAGACTTCTGACCCATTGCGACGTAAACGACAAGTAATAAAAAATAATGTGCGAGGCGAGGCGAGTGATGAGGAGTGTCTTGTGAGCTGGATGCTGCGGGGCTTCCTTTCCAAGGCCACCCCCTATCTTGACTCTTCTCTTCCTCACCGCGACATTTGCTCCCCTTTATCCCTTCCCTAACTTCCTTTCCCTTCAGTTTCCCCGTCCCTCGTCAGTCCCTACCCGTGCTTTGAGGAGAATCGTTACACTTTTCGCCGTCCAGCGCCATTTTACTTACATAACGAGTTCCTGAAATGCTCTCGTGGTAGTAGTAGTAGTAGTAGTAGTGGTAGAAGCAGTGATAAGTGATAATGATAAATATAATAATGATAATAATGATATAGCAAACAGACACGAACGATACCAAATAACATTCAGATTTCGTCCCTCCTCCTCCTCCTCCTCATCATCATAATCATCATCATCATCATCGTCAGCATTCTGTCATATATGCACTTTTCTCCTCCTCTTCATCTAGTTTTATTTTTTCGAACCTTCACGCTAAAAATATCTCCCGCCGCCTGCTCTTTCCCTATTGTGTTTTAGCGGCCTGGGGCGGGAGTTATTTCGTAAAGCTTTTATTAACCTGTTGTATGGGTGTTCCTTTTTCCCTATTCATATACCTAGGGGGGAGAGAGAGAGAGAGAGAGAGAGAGAGAGAGAGAGAGAGAGAGAGAGAGAGAGAGAGATTTTAAGTTTCATATATTGTAGTGTGTGTGTGTGTGTGTGTGTGTGTGTGTGTGTGTGTGTGTGTGTGAAGCATGGAGGTATACCAAAGCCTTGTCAAACTATCTCTGTGCTCATAATACTACCCATGGATATACCCACAACAACCTATACCAAAGCCTTGTCCAACTATCACTATACTCATAATACTACACATGGATTTACCCACAACAATCTATACCAAAGCCTTGTCAAACTATCACTAGGCTCATAAAACTACCCATGGATATACCCACAACAACCTATACCAAAGCCTTGTCAAACTATCACTAGGCTCATAATACTACCCATGGATATACCCACAACAACCTATACCAAAGCCTTGTCAAACTATCACTTGGCTCATAATACTACCCATGGATATACCCACAACAACCTATACCAAAGCCTTGTCAAACTATCACTTGGCTCATAATACTACCCATGGATATACCCACAACAACCTATACTAAAGCCTTGTCAAACTATCACTAGGCTCATAATACTACCCATGGAAACACTAACACACCCTCTACCAAACCCTTATCAAATGTGTATGTGTCAGCCCCGACAGGTTTGAGAATACAGTCCTTAATCCAAGACAGTCCCTAACACAAAGCAATCCCATACCCAGAACAGTTCCTTATTTGAGACGCTCCGTAATGCATGAGTCCGTTAGTCAAGACGGCCTGTAATTCACCCTGACCGTCCCTCCCCCAAGACGGTCCTTCCCGCCCCTTCCCTCGCCTGTCATACCAAGGGGGAGGATATTTCGGTCCCTAGGGCGAGATGTGTCCCTCAAGGCAATCCTACGGTACAGTCCTGTTTCCCGGCGAGTCCTTATAGGTTTGTAGTTGTTATTGAAGGATGCCAAATGTTATGGGAAATTTGTTTTTATTCCCTTTTTTTCTTTCTCTCTTTCAGTATGTTCATTCCTTCATTATCTGTCCCCTATCTACCTTTCATTTCCCTTTCATTACTTTTCTTCTTTCTTTCTCTGAGTCTTTATCTTTTAGTCTTTGTTCCTTCCCTCATTCGTCTGTCTCCGTTTTTTTTTTCCTTTCTTTTCCTCTCTCAGTCTCTCACAGTCTCCATCTTTCTGGCTGTTTCTTCCTTCCTTTATCCTTTTGTCTAACATCTTCCCTTCCTTTCTTTCCCTCTCTCTCTCTCTCAGTTTTTATCTTTCAGTCTGGCTATTCCTTCCTTCATCAATCTCCTGCCCTTCCTTCATATATTTCCTTCCGTCTTTCTCCCTCAGTCTTTCCCTTTCAGTCTGTTTATTTATTCCTTTATCCTTCTCCCTTCCTTCCTCCAATCCTTCTCTCCTTCCTTCCCTTCCCTTCAGAGATTCCTGGATTGCACACGTTCCAAAATAAGTTAAAATTTGAAGCGGTGAATAATTTCAAAATGTGAAATGATGTCGAGTATCCAAGATTTCAGAGAGCGCGAGAGATTCCTGGACATTCCGAAATAGTGGAGATTGAAAGACGAAGTGGATCTCAAGACGGCAATGCAAATATCGTATGCCCCCAACTTTACCTTTACCTTCTGATGTTAAATAATCGAGACTCCCGGACAGGTGAACGCTCCCTGGTGACTTGCTCCGAAAAAAGTTAACATTTTGAGATGAGAGTAATTCGAAAGACGGCAAATTATCCAGATGGTCAAAAATTGATATATTGATAAGTTCGTATATAAGGAAAAAATGTAGATGAAAAGGAGTGGATTTGTAAACCCTCCCAGATGACTTGCTCCGAAAAAGTTAACATTTTGAGATGAGAGGAATTCGAAAGACGGCAAATTAGCCATGATTCTAGATGGTTAAAAATTGATATATTGATCAGTTCGTAAATAAGGAAAAAGATGTAGAAGATGAAAAGAAGTCGATTTGTAAACCCTCCCTGATGACTTGCTCCGAAAAAGTTAACATTTTGAGATGAGAATAATTCGAAAGACGGCAAATTATCCATGATTCCAGATGGTTAAAAATTGATATATTGATAAGTTCGCAAATAAGGAAAGAATGTAGATGAAAAGGAGTCGATTTGTAAACTCCCTGATGACTTGCTCCGAAAAAGTTAATATTTTGAGATGGGAGTAACTCCTATGACGATGTTCCAAGATTCCGGTTGGTCAAAGATTAATATATTGATAAGTTAATAAATAAGGAAAAAATGTAGAAGATGAAAAGGAGTGGATTTGTAAACACTCCCTGATGACGTGCAACGAAAAGGTGAGCATTTTAAGATGAGCGTAATTCAAAAGACGACAAATGTTCAAAGATTTCTAAGGGTCAAAGATTAAAATATCGATAACTTCAGAAATAAGAGAAAAAGATAGTAGATGAAAGGAGTGGATTTGTGAAGATGCCCTTTCATAGCGCATCTTCACAGTGAGGCGGTGAGAAAAGAGAAAAAAGAAAACAAGGATAAGAAAAGAAAACTAAGAACAAGGAAAACAAGAGATGGAAGGAGAAAAAAGAGACGATAAAAGATGACAAATTGAAGACGCAGAAGGGAAAGAGAGAACGGAAGCTAAAGAAGAAGTAATTTATGAAACGCCTTACATAGAAAAGAGGAAGAGGAAGACAGCCCAAAAAGAGGAGGAAGAAAAGGAAGACAGCAAAAAGAGGAAGAAGAGGAAGACATTGCAAAAAGAGGAAGAAGAAGAGGAAGACCGCGCAAAAAGAGGAAGAAGAAGAGGAAGACAGCGCAAAAAGAGGAAGAAGAGGAAGACAGCGCAAAAAGAGGAAGAAGAAGAGGAAGACAGCGCAAAAAGAGGAAGAAGAAGAGGAAGACAGCCCAAAAAGAGGAAGAAGAAGTGGAAGACAGCGCAAAAAGAGGAAGAAGAAGAGGAAGACAGCGCAAAAAGAGGAAGAAGAAGAGGAAGACAGCGCAAAAAGAGGAAGAAGAAGAGGAAGACAGCGCAAAAAGAGGAAGAAGAAGAGGAAGACAGCGCAAAAAGAGGAAGAAGAAGAGGAAGACAGCGCAAAAAATCTAGACTAAAAAAAAAGAAATTAACCGGAGACTAAAGAAGAATATAGAGACTTAAGTAGCAGATTTTAATACGCTTATGGAACCCTTGAAATAGAGAGGATGAAGAGGAAGAGGAAGATAGAGAAAGATCAGAGAAGAAGAAAAAAGCATATTATAAGAGACAGAAGGAAAATAGAAAGACTTAGTGGATATTGAAGAAGAATAGAAAAAAAGTAACTTACAGATTCCAAGACGCTTATAGAACACGTAAGATGGAGAGGATAAAGAGGAAAAGAAAAAAGCTAGGATACAAAAGAAGAAAAAAAGGATATTACCGAAGACAAAAGAAGACTAAAAAGACTTAATGGAAACAATGGGAAAATAGAATGACTTAAGCGACAGGATATTGAAGAAAAAAAAAAGGCATATTACTGAAAACAAAAGGAGGATAGCAAGACTTCATAGAGAAAGGAGAATAGTGAGACTCAAGTGACAGATTCCAAGACCTAAAAATATTCACAAATCCAAAATCCAAAATTCCCAAATCTTAAATATTCAAGGATGACGAACATGTTAAAATCGGAAATATTTCAAGATGACGCCTAAAAAAAAGCAAATTACTGGAAACAAAAGAATAATGGGAACACAAAAGCAACAGATTCCAAGACGTTAAAATACTCCCTAAATCACGACTATATTCCAGTTCGTTAAGATCGGAAATATTTCAAGATTGCACCTGAGAAAAAAAAAAAACGCATATTACTGGAAACAAAAGAAAAATAGGAACACAAAAGCAACAGATTCCAAGACGTTAAAATACTCCCTAAATCACGACTATATTCCAGGTCGTTAAGATCGGAAATATTTCAAGATGGCGCCTGACTCGAGCAGCGAAATAGAGTCCGTCTCCCAATTAACATTCCGAGGTGTGTTTATGCCGCTCTGGGCGCTCACTTGATGCCCTGGAGGGGGAGGAGGAGGAGGAGGAGAGGAAGAGGAGTCTGAGTGTGCTTGAGTAGGTGGCAAAATGTATAATAAAAACAGTAACAGAAGATGAGACGAGAAGAAAAGAAAGGAGGGAAAAGAATTAGAAGATGGAGATGTTGGAGGAGGAGGAGGAGAAGAAGGAAGGGGAGGAGATGGAGTAACAAGAACAAGAGCAGGAAGAATAAAAGAAAGAGGAGGAAGAGAAAACGTTGAAGGAGGAAGAGGAGGAGAAGAAGGAAAGGGAGGAGATGGAATAATGAGAACAAGAGCAAGAAGAAGAAAAGGAAGAAGAAGGAGGGGGAAGAGAAAACATTGAAGGAGGAAGAAGAGAAGGAGTAATTAGAACAAGATCAGAGCAGGTAGAAGAAGAGGAAGGAGAGAGAAGAGAAAACGGATAAGAAGAAGATAAATAGCAAGAACAAGATAAGGAAGAAGACAAGGTAAGAAAAGAAGGACGAGGAAAATAAAAAAAACGGAGGAAGAAGAGAAATTACAAGCACAAAAGCAGTAAGGAGAAAATAAATGAAGCTGAGGAGGAAGAGAAGACAGATGAGGAGGAGGAAGAGAAATAAAAACAACAACAGGAAAGAAGAGAAAGGAAGATGAGGAGGAGGAGAAGAAGGATAAGAAAACGGAAGACGAATAACCAGAAAATAAAACCATGAACAGAGAGAAGAAAAGAAAGGAAGCGGAGGAGGAGAAGAAGCACAAGAAGACGGAAGACGAATAACCGAAAAATAAAACCATGAACAGAAAGAAGAAAAGAAAGGAAGCGGAGGAGGAGAAGAAGCACAAGAAGACGGAAGACGAATAACCGAAAAATAAAACCATGAACAGAGAGAAGAAAAGAAAGGAAGCGGAGGAGAAGAAGAAGCACAAGAAGACGGAAGACGAATAACCGAAAAATAAAACAATGGACAGAAAGAAGAAAGTGCAAGGAGTATAATCAGAAACTCTTGAACGAAACATAAATAAAAACGGAAACGTGTAAATTAGAAGATGGAGGAGATCATGAAAGAACACAAGAAAACACCATCAGGGAGTGAAAACAAAAAAAAGAAAACGCCAGAAACAATAGAGGCATAACAAATGGGCTCATAATTGAAAGTGACGAAGACGGAGAAGAAAAAGAAAACAGACAGACGACGCCGGGGAGAGAATTTATGAGACCCGTCGGCTGAAAGAGAAGAAAAGGAAAGGCAGGAAAAAAGTCCCGCCGCGAAATTAATCACGACTCATGAATCACGGACGGTCAAATTTTCAGATTAGGTCCGTGAGAGAAAAAAAAGTCCCAGACACACACACACACACACACACACACACACACACACACACACACACACACACACACACGTACACATGAATTTATTAACTGTCGTAAATCCTCTTCTTTCTGATTTCCTTACACACAAAACTAAATAAATAAGTAAAAAAATAAAATGAAATAAAAATAAATATACTTGCTCTCTCTTCCATTCCTCCGTCTCTCCGTTCCCTCCACATTCCGCCTCCCTCAACTCCTTTCCTCTCCTTTCTCTCCTCTCTCTCTTTCTCCATTCATACTCTTTCTCTCTCTCTTTCTCTTGTCGTTTATTCCTTTCTGTGTCCCATCTCACTCCTTGTTCGCCGGTCTATCACGTTATCAAACCGTGAGTAAATTACACACACACACACACACACACACACACACACACACACACACACACACAACCACCACCATCCCCGCTCTTCCCCCCCCACACAGGTAAAGATTTCGATTCACCTGGTCATTCATGTCTCGGTTTACCTGTGATTGAGGTCCACCTAAGTCCACCTGTACATAAATAAGAACTCAAAGCACCTGTTTCCTAGAGCTCGGCCATAAAGCTTCTGAGTTCATGGCGGAGTGACAAGCATGACGGGATGTGAACGAGAAGGAGGAGGAGGAAGAAGAGGAAGAAGGAAGGAGAGATGGGGAGGTTTTATGTGTGAATGTGTGTGTGTGTGTGTGTGTGTGTGTGTGTGTGTGTGCGCCATTACTCAGCCGCCGTGTGATTGGCCGTGATTAGTGTGGTTTTAATGAAAGAATAATGACCGAAGGATCTAATTTCTGGTCATTATACCGTAAAGGCTGTGATTGGATGACCCGTGAGCACACAACCCGCCTCTGATCCGCTGTGATGGTGGTGGTGGTGATGATGATGATGATGATGATGATGATGGCGAGAGGAAGAGTTATTATGATGATGATGATAATGGAGGAGATAGAAATAATAATGATAATAATGATGATGCTGTTGATGATGAAGAGGAGGAGGAGGAGGAGAAGGAGAAGAAGAAAAAGAAGAAGAAAAGATAAAAGGAAAAGAATAAGAAATAGAAAAAAAAGAAAAGGAAGACGATGAAAAAGAAGAGGAAAAAAGAAGAAGACGGAGAAGAAGAAGGATAAGAAGAAGAAGAAAAAGACGACAAAGAAGAAGAAAAGAAAAAAAAGAAGAAAAAAAAGGCGACGAAGAAGAAAAAGAAAAAAGAAAAAAGAAAAAAAACAGATGAAGAAAAAGAAAAAAGTGAAGAAAATAGAAGAAAAAAAAGGGGAAAAAAGAAAAAAATATGATAAAGGGAAGAAAAGGTGAAAAAGTAAAGGAACACAATGATAAGTAACGGAGAAACAAAGAAATGCAAAAATGCGAGGCTCCGAAAGTTCAAGACAACGTACAAACAAACAAAATAGAAATCTGAAATGTACTTTCCCAAAAACTTTAGTGGAGAGACGAGATTCTTCTTACTGACATTTAAATATATATGAGAAATATCCTGAGAGAAAAAGAAGAGAAGGAGGAAAGAGAGAGAGAGAGAGAGAGAGAGAGAGAGAGAGAGAGAGAGAGAGAGAGAGAGAGAGAGAGAGAGAGAGAGAGAGAGAGAGAGAGAGAGAGAGAGAGAGAGAGAGAGAGAGAGAGAGAGAGAGAGAGAGAGAGAAAGGCAAAGAAAGAATAAGGAAAAAAGAAAGAAATGGAAAGAAAGAATGAGATAAATAGAAAAAAAAAGAGAAAGAGAATGTGAGAGCCAGACAGACACAGGCATACATATAGACAGACAGACAGAGACAGACAGAGTTCCTCCTTGCATGTGACGGACGAAGGCTAATGCTCGGTTGTGTGCCCCTGAAATAAGGCGCCGCCATCATCCGGGTCACAAAAGCCTGTTCTGTCACCCCTATTATCCGGACTTATGCCGGAAGACGCGCATCCGGATCCCGCGCAGGCCCGGACGAGCTGCGCCGCGAGAAAATTTGCTCTCCTCTCTCGTCTCAAATGGCGCAGCGCTCTTGTATTTTTTTTTCTCTCTCTCTCTCTCTCTCTCTCTCTCTCTCTCTCTCTCTCTCTCTCTCTTATTCGTATTATTTCCCTTCTCTCCTTATTTACTTTGACCTCACTTTTTTTTGTAATTCTGATTTTTTTTTTTAGTGGCTGGTGTTATTTATTTATTTGTTTATTTATCATTACTATTATTATTTTTTTGGTAACGGCTGCTGATGTTTTTTTGTTGTGGCTTTTTTTTTTTTGGGGGGGGGGGGGGGAAGGGGTGTACAGTTATCTCTTTCTTTCGCTTCATTTTTATTATTTTCTTTTTTTTCTGATTCACCTGGACCCCAATTTTCTTTTCTGGACGTGAAGAAGAATAGTGAACGTTTTGTACATTTATATATTTATGTTTTCTTATTGTTTTTTTATTCCTTTCTCTTATTGCTTTTCTTATTCTTCACTTTCATTATTAACTTCGACTTTTCATTTTTTGTGTGTATGTGTGTGCGTGCGTGCGTGTATGTGTTGGCTGATTATTCCATTCGTATACGTGACCAGTCTTTATTTTTTTGTTTTTTCTCGGCGTGAACAGTTGAGGTTTATTTTACATGTTTGTCGTGTTTCTGTTATTTTTTTTCTCCGCAGGTCGTCAGCTGATGGCAATCGTTGGACGTAAGCAGCGCATTGTGTTGCTATCGTATGAAAATCCGGGGATGAATTGCGCGATTTGGGGATATTTGGGGGGAAGAAACGACTTGACGAGCAGGGAACGACGTTGTTAGGGAGGGAAGGATGGAGGAAAGGAGGGGGGACAGATGGAGGTCAGAGAAGGAGGAGGACGGAAGGGAGAAAGGAAAGAGGAAGGGATGGAGAGCAGCAAGAAGGAAGGGAGGAGAAGGAAAAAGCAGTGGGAAGGGAAGGAAGGGGATGAGGATTAAGGAAGGAAAAAAGGGAGAGAGAAAGTATGCTGAGGTGAAGGCGGAATTGGAGGAGGTAAAAGGTATACCATATATATAGGAATATATACATATATATAGTATATATATATATATATATATATATATATATATATATATATATATATATATATATATATATATATATATATATATATATATATATATATATATATATATATATATATATATATATATATATATATATATATATATATATATATATATATATATATATATATATATATATATATATATATATATATATATATATATATATATATATATATATATATATATATATATATATATATTCTATTTTTTTCATTATTATTTATATAATTATCATTGTTCCTGTTGTTGTTGTTGATATTACCGTCAATATCATATCATTTTGCCTTCGTAACCCTTTCACTATTTGAGGAAAAATCATTCTCTCATTTTCTCTCGGCACATGTTTTCTTCCAATGAGTTAATTACGGTGTTCATATTTCAAAGAGCCATTTCCATCTCGTCTCATTAAACAGGCAGGTAATTTTCTTAATATTTTTCAACCCTATTTTTCACCAATACATTTTTTTGATTGAATATTCGCTTTTCTTCATTTGAATAATTGATGGCCGTTAAATGTGTGTGTGTGTGTGTGTGTGTGTGTGTGTGTGTGTGTGTGTGTGTGTTTGGGCGTGTTTGGGAGAAACGTGCAAGTCTGCACCTATTAGTCGAAAACACACGCAGAAAAAAAAACGATAGAAGTTCCTCCGAGACGCACGCACGCACGCACACACAGGAAGCAGCACACGCACGAACACATTCACACACAGGCGCGCATGCACACGCGCGCACACAAAGAGCTATTTAAAGCCCCATAAATTCTAAATAGCCAGAGTGAGCAACTACACACACACACACACACACACACACACACACACACACACACACACACACACACACAGACACACACACACACACGAAGTTTCCCCCAATATCTTTATGTTAATTTCCTTTGGCAAAATATATAAAAAAAATAAGATGACTGCGAATATGACAAACCAGGTGTGCGTGTGTGTGTGTGTGTGTGTGTGTGTGTGTGTGTGTGTGTGTGTGTGTGTGTGTGTGTAGCAATTACCTTTTCGAAAACTATTAACTAGAAATATGCCAGTATTTATTTTACACACACACACACACACACACACACACACACACACACACACACACACACACACAGGTAGCCGTCCGTGCAGGTGAATCCACACAGGTGATCACAATACGTCGTGAATGATGGAGGGAAAAACGTGTTCCTGCATGTGTAACGCTTTGGGCCGCTCGGGCGTGGGTTATTGCCGCTTGTCCTGGCTTCATTTCTTTTTGTCACACCCTGTCACACCCTGTTTCACCCTGTCACACTTCCCTCCCCTCCTACTCCTCCCTCTCCCTCTTTCTTTCTCTTTTCCTGTTGTAACTAATGTCGTGTGAAGGGGAAGGAAGACGGAGGGAAAGTGAATCAATATGTGTGTGTGTTTTTATATGTTGTTGTAATGTGTGTTTGTGTTTAATGTTATATTCTGTCTTCATGTTTACTTTGTTTTCTGTATCTCTTATCTTATTTCGTTGCTTTATTTCTTCGTGGGCTACATCTTATTTTTCATATTTACTTTGGTTTCTATTGTCATTATTTCCTTTACTTTATTTGTATCTTATATCTTATTTTTATATTTATGTAGTTTTCTTTATAAATCATCTTTTTCGCTTTTTTTTCTAATTTTTTTCCTCATGATATTTTCTTTTAATATTCACTTTTCATTTATTTGTTACTTTTCTTCCCTTCTTTATTTAACTGTTTATCTAGTTTCCTTATATACATTCCTTTCTTATTTATTTCCTTATTTTATTTCTATATTTCTTTTCATTGATCTGTTTCTCAGCTTTCTTCGTGCGTACCTCTCCAATATTGCTCTTTTTGGGTTTATGTTACCTCGTGCTTGGGATTAATTTTCTCTCTCTTTAGTTTCTTTGTGTCTCTCAATCACTCTCGTTTTCCTCATTCCGTTCACAGTGTTCGCGTCTGTGTATATATATTATCACTTTCTCGAACATTTCCTAACGACACATTCTGGCATTTCTCTATTATTTTCTTGCTTCTATTTATTTTACGCTCTCCCCGAATAAAAATGAATTGCGAATGACTTACCGGTTTTCGTATCACCTGACGAGACGCCTAATAGGAACCAACCTCGGTGCGGACAGGTAATATAACGACCTGTGATTATGCGCGTCCGATGGGTGAGATTGTACAGCAATGGTGGGCGTGGGGCGGCAATGATAATAATGAAAGTGGTAAGAATGATAATTTAAGATACCTTTTTATAATGTATTCTAATTGATTCACATTGACTCATGTTTTCTGGAGGAGGATAAGAGAGAGAGAGAGAGAGAGAGAGAGAGAGAGAGAGAGAGAGAGAGAGAGAGAGAGAGAGAGAGAGAGAGAGAGAGAGAGAGAGAACGTTCAAACAAGAATAATACTCGACAAAACAAGAGACAAGCACACAGAACCACTGACCAACAGGCAAACGGACAGACCTACACAATTACAGACATTCAAACAGCCATAGAGGTGTACTTATCCATATTTTTTTTTTCGCAGGTTTATAAAAAGGCAGATCCAGAGGCAAGACCACCGGACGAAAACGAATACAGGTAAGATATTTCCCTTCTTCCTAATTTCCCAACTCTTTTGATTACCTCTCTTTAAACCTCTGTAATTTGTCATCCGTAATTTTGTCTTCTTTCGATAACCTCTCTTAAACTTGACCTTCAGTAGCTTTGTCCTTTGTACTTTTGCCCTCCTTTGGTAACCTCCCTTGCAACTGAACCTTTTGCAATCCTGTCTTCTATAACATTGTCTTCTGTAACCTTGTCTGCTTTTGATAACCTCTTTTAAGCCTAATCTTTTGTAAGTTAATCGTCTATAATATTGTCTCCAGTAACTCTGTCTTCCTTTGATAACCTCTACAAACAACACTCCCTAACCTTGTCTTCATTTTCTCTCATTATATAATTTAGTACACTCCTATTACACATACGACTCCGTGGTGCAGTGTTTAGCGTCCCTGGCTACGAAGCTGCGGGCCTGGGTTCGAATCCCGCCCTGGACAGTCGGAGTGCAGCCCACCCAGCTGTTCATCCAATTCTTTCCGGATGGTCGATAAATGGATACCTGGGGACACCTGGGGAAGGTAAACTGTGGTAACCCGGACGTCACACTGGCCCTGTGTCGGGTTACGGGCCTCTCCCATTGCTCAAAGGGCCAAAGGGACGGAGGTGAGCACCGCCGCCACGCGCAGCTATAGCGTATGCTTCCAACTTTACCTTACACATATTCACCAACCGAATTTCCCTTCTAACCCATTTATTTATTTTTTTCTTCACTTCGTATGTTTCATCCTCAGCCGCCTTTACTTTCTGGCCAGATTCTTGTCTTAAAAGCAAAGGGAAGGACGGATAAGTGTTGCCAGTAAAGATAAGTGATCCATTATCGGCACGGGGCAGTGTAGCCAAAACGGCGAGGAACCCTTTTAGCAGATTCCTCATATTCTCTCTCTCTCTCTCTCTCTCTCTCTCTCTCTCTCTCTCTCTGCACCTCTTTTTATAGCCTCTCTCTCCTCTCTTCTCTTTCACGAGGTAATTGAAGGAGAGAAAACGAAGATGAAGCAATGTAAGAACGCTTCACTAAGGCTCCCTCCGATTGGTTAATGGTCTCTTAGGTATTAGCCAATCAAATGTCTTGCTTTTACGCTGTTGTTAGCCGTAAATTGAGTGGTTCCTTTTACGGGGAGGGGATGGGGAAAGAAGAGGAGTAGGAGGAGGGGGGAAGGAGGAGGAGGAGAAGAAGAAGAAGAAGAAAGAGAAAAAGAAAAAGAAAAAGAAGAGGAGGAGGTGGGTGAGGAGGAGGAGGGGGGAAGGAAGAGGAGGAGAGGGGGGGAAGAGGAGGAGGAGGGGGGGAAGGAGGAGGAGGAGAAGAAGAAGAAAGAAAAAAAAGAAAGAGAAAAAGAAAAAGAAGAGGAGGAGGAGGTGGAGGACGTTGGGCGGTCAATCTTTTTAAAAACTCATTGATATTTTTCCTTTGTGTCGTTTCGTGTCACTTTTCGCTACTTTTCTCTTTTTTCTAATATTTTTTGTGCATTGAGTCGTGTCGTTGCTGTCTGGAATGTGTCGGGTTTTCTTTTTATTCTTTTTTTTTCATATAATTTTCGTTTAATCTTCGTCTTCGTCTAACACATTCCCGTCTCGCTGCCTTTGATTTACCTTCTATTAATTTCACAAAACTCGCTTCGTGGAGGTTTTACTTAAGTCACCGTTCATGCATTTATATTTTCTTCCTTTTTTATCTTTTTCCTCACCTTCAATGGTCGGTAATTGCTTCCACTTGACCGGTTTGCCTGAAAGTCGTCAACCCACCATCGTAAAGGCGGACATAGCAACTCAATTATCCCAAACGACTCGCCTCCCCGACGCCGCTTCGTTCAAAAGCTTCGGAACACACTCCTGCGCGAGCCCAGGCGTGTCCCGGCCCTTCTAATTGGCGGGTTCGGGGCTTCAAGACGGGACGGCGAAGCGGCTCTCGTCTGGACACTTGCCGAATTTGCATGAAGCGTGTCGGGGGTGGAGAGAGAGAGAGAGAGAGAGAGAGAGAGGAAGGAAGGAGGGAGTGACCGAGTGTGAGAGTTAGAGATAGGGAGAAAGGAAGGAAGGAGGAAGGGAAGAAGAAGAGAGGAAGGAAGGCGGGAGTGACCGAGTGTGAGAGTTAGAGATAGGGAGAAAGGAAGGAAGGAGGAAGGGAAGAAGAAGAGAGGAAGGAAGGCGGGAGTGACCTAGTGTGAGAGTTGGAGATAGAGAGGAAGGAAGGAAGGAGGAAGGGAAGAAGAGAGGAAGGAAGGCGGGAGTGACCGAGTGTGAGAGTTAGAGATAGGGAGAAAGGAAGGGAGGAGGAAGGGAAGAAGAATAGAGGAAGGCGGGAGTGACCGAGTGTGAGAGTTGGAGATAGAGAGGAAGGAAGGAAGGAGGAAGGGAAGAAGAAGAGAGGAAGGAAGGCGGGAGTGACCGAGTGTGAGAGTTGGAGATAGAGAGGAAGGAAGGGAGGAGGAAGGGAAAAAGAATAGAGGAAGGCGGGAGTGACCGAGTGTGAGAGTTGGAGATAGAGAGGAAGGAAGGAAGGAGGAAGGGAAGAAGAGAGGAAGGAAGGCGGGAGTGACCTAGTGTGAGAGTTGGAGATAGAGAGGAAGGAAGGAAGGAAGGAGGAAAGGAAGAAGAAGAGAGGACGGAAGGCGGGAGGGAGTCAACGTATTATTCTCCGGCGGGTTTGAAGCGGCCGCCGAGGTGAAGGTTTCGGTGTTTATACATACAAATCACCTGGGACAAATTGTAATTAGGAGAGGATACAGGTAAGTTCCTTTTCGTGTTATTTTTTTTTTAGGGTTTTCTTTTATCATTCTCGTTTTCTTTTGGGTGTTTGTAGCTGTGTTATTTTGCTTCGCCCTGTTTTTATCTTTCTTTTCCCTCTTATTTCACTCGTTTTTTTAATGTTTGTAGTTACTTTTTTTGCTTCTCTCCCTCCATCTTTTTTTTCCCAATATCTATCTTTCTCTCCATCATCATTACTATCATCATCATCACCCAACTCTTCCTCCTCCTCCTCCTCCTCCTCCTCCTCCTCCTCCTCCTCCTGATCATTGGCTTTTAATTGAAGGTCAGGTAAGAGCAGCACCCCCTCCCCCCTTCTTCCTCTCCTCTCCCCTCTCCCTCCCTCCCTCCCCTTCTTCAGCTGCGGTAGAGATGCATATTAATATCGAAGGTGAATAGGAAGTGACTGCGCCATCCTCTTCTATATAATGAGAGAGAGAGAGAGAGAGAGAGAGAGAGAGAGAGCACCCTTTTTTCCTAATTCTTCTATTTTTCCTTATTTTTTCTTTTCTTGTTTTTATTTATTTATGCATTATTCTGTTTTCTTTCACTTTTCTTTGTCTATCATATTCTCTCTCTCTCTCTCTCTCTCTCTCTCTCTCTCTCTCTCTCTCTCTCTCTCTCTCTCTCTCTCCTCGCTTCCCTCTACATATTCTGCCTCACCTGTTTTTGTTATCATTCTTCCTTTACAAATGTTTCGGAGAATTTTGAGTTGCGGAACAGCCCTGAGTTAGTGTTGCGTGATGGAGCGTTTCTTTGGCCGTTTGGTTTTAGCCTTCTATGTGCAAGCTTATTTTTCATTTATTTTACATAGATTTTTTTTATTAAATTGTTGTTTACCTTTTATCCTATTTTTCGTTGCACTGTGGGGTTTTTTTTCATCATTTGCTGGTTCGTTTTCAATTATTTTCTTATATCTTATTTGGTTATTATGTTTATCATCATTAGTATTAGTATTGCTATTATTATTCTATTATTACTACTATCATCATATCGCTTCCGTGGTGCAGTGCTTATTGTGCTAAACAACGAATCCACGGGTCCGGTTCGAATCCCGCCCTGGGTAGTTGCCGTTCAACTCACGCAACTGCTCATTCTCTTTTTCGGGCTGGTCGATAAATGGGTACCTGGGCACACCTGGGAAGGTAAACTGTGGTAACCCGAATGTCACGCTGGCCCTGTGTCCCGGGCTGACGGTTTTTCCCACCACTCAAGGGCCAATGTGATGGAGATGAGCACCGAGGCCACGCGCAGCTGTAGCCTATGCCCCTTCTTCACTGTTACTATCATCATCCTTTATATTATTATTAGCATCCTTAGCATTATTATGACTGTTTTTATGAGCTATACATTTTCAGATGAGAATTTTGGTCTCTTGTACCTAATTTATTACATGTGTCAAAATGTCGAATTTCCACTTTTGATTTTTTAATCACAAGAACATGAAATTGTAATCTACCTTCCAATATCTTTGTTTTTTTTGTATCCATCTGTTGGTACTCTCATGGGTATGGGACGTGTGTGTCTTCAATCTTCGTGGCACATTCGTATATAACTTTTTTTTATTTTGTTTTCCTTTTTTTTAGGTTCGTAAACACGCTAACACACTTTCCGATCCGTTTCCTTTCAGTCACGTATGCAAAACGAGGGCAAAATCAGAGAAAGAAATACCTAAACAAAAATAAAAAATTCCCAGACGTTTTTTTTTAATTATTTGTAGAAACATTTTGTGCTTTTCTTATTTGGCAACACCGTAAGGCGAGTCCATTATCTTTCGGTAGGGGAGAACACATGAGGGAGGGAGGGAGAAAGAAAGAGGAAGGGAGAGTGGGGAGAGAGAGAGGAGGAGAGAGAGAGAGAGAGAGAGAGAGAGAGAGAGAGAGAGAGAGAGAGAGAGAGAGAGAGAGAGAGAGAGAGAGAGAGAGAGAGAGAGAGAGAGCATATTATCTCCACAGTGTGTCAGGAGTTTAATAAGTTTTCGTGGGGGGGGGAGGGGGAGGGGGGCGAGAAGCAAAGATATGTGTGTTGCACCAAAGTTTTGTGTTGTACATGAGGAGTGTTTCTTAGTATTGCGGAGGCTGTTTGGGTGTGTTACTGTTTCTGTTTGTTTGTGTTACTCCTCTTCTTCCTCTTCGCTTTCTCCTTCTTCTCGTTCTCTTGTGTTGTAGTGTTCTTTTGTCTTCCTTTTCTTCCTCTTTTGTTATTCCTCCTTCTTCTATTGTGTTGCAGTGTTCTTTGTCTTCCTTTTCTTCCTCTTTGCTTTTTCCTCCTTCTATTGTGTTGTAGTGTTCTTTGTCTTCCTTTTCTTCCTCTTCTCTTAATTCTTCTTTTATTGTGTTGTAGTGTTATTTTTCTTCGTTTTCTTCCTCTTTGCTTATTCCTCCTTCTGTTGTGTTGCAGTGTTCTTTGTCTTCCTTTTCTCCCTCTTCTCTTAATTCTTCTTCTTCTTCTTCTTCTATTGTGTTGTAGTGTTATTTATCTTCCTTTTCTTCCTCTTTGCTTTTTCCTCCTCCTATTGTGTTGTAGTGTTCTTTGTTTTCCTTTTCATCCATTCCTCTTACTCCTTCTATTTTGTTGTAGTGTTCTTTGTTACTGTATTTGTATTGCTCCTCCCACCGCTTCCTTTTCGTACTCTTCTATTCCTCCTCTTTTCTTCCTACTCTTCCTCCTCCTAATCCTTAACTTACATTCATTCCATCATTTTGTGTTGCCGTGTTAGTGTTGGCCGTGGTGAGGATGCCTTTTGTGTTATTGTTTTTAATTTAGTGTTAGTGTTGCCATTGAGTAGTAGCATTAGTAATAGTTCTGAGTTAAGTGTTGGTATAGTGTTGCATTGTATGTTAGTGTTCGTGTATTGCCATTCAGTAGCAATAGAAATATTAGCAGTTGTAGTTGTTCTGAGGTAGTGTTTTGTTATAGTGTTGCAGTTCAGTGTTGTAGTGTTAGTTTTGTGTTTCATTATAGTGTAAAAAGAATAACAGTAGTAGTTGTAAGGTAGTGTTGTTTTTGTTGATTTAGTGTTGCAGTTGTTTGTGTTGTAGTGTTGGTTTTGTGTTTCATTATAGTGTAAAAATAATAACAGTAGTAGTTGTAAGGTAGTGTTGTTTTTGTAGATTTAGTGTTGCAGTTGTTTGTGTTGTAGTGTTGCAGTGAGAAGAGCTAGTGTTGCGAGGAGAGCAGAGTTAGAGACAGGTGAGAGAGCGGGCAGGTAAGGGGTGAAAACTCAGGTGCAGGTGGGCGAGGAGGAGGAGGAGGAGGAGGAGTGACATATCGAAGTTCCCGTCAGTTGTGTGTCTGTTTGTGTCTCCAATTATACCTCTTTCTTCCCCCGAGAGGAGCACGGCGACACACAAACAAACGGACAAATAAACAAAGATCTAATACGCCTATCATCATTACCATCTTTCAAAAGCGTCCGCTGCGTGCGTCTCCTCTTCATGGGTTTGTCTGTCTGTCTGTCTGTTTGTCCATATCTGTCTTTGTCTATCTGTCTGTTTACTAATTTATCTATTTCGGTTTGTTTATATTATGAATGTTTTATCTATCCGGTTTTTTTTTCTATATCTATTCATCTGTACATCTATCATTGTCTTTTTCTTTGTATAATTTTCTGTTTTCTTTTCTACATTCATCTATACACCTATCAATGTCTCTCTCTCTCTCTCTCTCTCTCTCTCTCTCTCTCTCTCTCTCTCTCTCTCTCTCTCTCTCTCTCTCTCTCTCTCTCTCTCCCCCTTTCCACCTCCCCCTCCCTCCCCCTCCCTCTGTTTATCTATTCCGCCAACGTCGCCATTATCAATCTATCAGACTCCACTGCTGTACCTACTAATTCACCCATTAATCTATCTATTTATCCGCCCGTTCACCGTCCATTCATCCATCTCTATTTAGCCCATTATAAGCCGGCTAATGTTTCCTAATCTCTAAATTCCACACCCATTAGGGCTCATACATCAGCTTATAATATTCCTCTTGCATTTCCTGGGCCATTTGCATAAAGCGAGTCTTTTTCTAATGGAACTTTTAGCTTTAATAGTCATGCGGGGGTCGGGCTGAGACGGGCGGGCGAGCTCTCCACATTGCATCGTCTTTGTTTCATTATGCTGCGTGTGTTTTCTTATCTTGTTTTCTTTCGTTCTTGTTCTCGTTTTCTGCCTTCGTCTGTGTCGATCGTCATTTGTCTTCGCGGTGAATGAGGAGTTTCTGAATCGTCTCGTTCGCATGTTTTGAGAAGTTACCTGGTTTCTCTCTGTCTTTGTCTGTCTCTCTCAGTCGTTCTCTGTCTCTCTCTCTCTCTCTCTCTCTCTCTCTCTCTCTCTCTCTCTCTCTCTCTCTCTCTCTCTCTCTCTCTCTCTCTCTCTCTCTCTCTCTCTCTCTCTCTCAAGGCCGTGGTGATAAGGATTCATCGGTTTCTTTGATCTGGTAACAGTGTAAGCTTGTATTCGATTACCATTTATTATTATTATTGTTATTATTATTATTATTATTATTATTATTATTATTATTATTATTATTATTATTATTATTATTATTATTATTATTATTATTATTATTATTATTATTGTTATTATTATTATTATTATTATTATTATTATTATTATTATTATTATTATTATTATTATTATTATTATTATTATTATTATTATTATTATTATTATTATTATTATTATTATTATTATTATTATTATTAAATTTATTTGTTATTTATGTTTGCTCTTATTGATGTTCTGAAGTTGCTGTCGACGCGAAACTGCCATCGGAATAAAAAAATGATAATGTTCTTGATTTACGTTCACTGCATAAATTTTCTTTTGTGATGACTGAGTGTGATGTATTGATGCTTAAGCCGGCGCGGGTCTCCACTGTATACCAAGACGCTTCCATCACACACACACACACACACACACACACACACACACACACACACACTCACAAGCACAGAAAAAATGAATAGAGGAAATGATAGGAAAGGAAGGAATGATGGTGAAGGATGTATAAAGAAATGGAAAGAAAGGTTCAGGTGAGAAGGAAAAGGCAAAAAGGGGAGGCGGTGGCTGAGTCGACAGAGCAACAGCATCGCGTTCAGGAGGACGCGAGTTCAATCCCCGCCCGGTGCCACCAAGCTGGGATTTTTCAGCCGCCGCCGAGTGGCTTAAAACTACCCACATGCTGTACAGAAGACCACCTATCAACCCGGACTCTAGATTCTAGGATTAAAGATGAGCTCCGGGAGGGCAGCATGAGCCAATACAAGATGGCGCCACTATAAACACTCGCCTGCGCCAGAACGGGCTGGGCCGACCATCAGGCCCCACCGGGAAGAAGCCTACCGGCGCTATAGGCCGCGACGTAAAAAAAAATATATATATATATAAAAAAGGGAGAGAGAGGAAAGGAATGTAGAAGGAAAAGATAGGCATGTAATGATGAAAGCCGACAAAACAGAGGTTAGATAAACAAAGGAATAACGGAAAAAGTTTGCATTTGGAAGCAATGGGAACACACACGCACGCACGCACACACACACACGCACACGCACCCCCCCCCCCCCCCACACACACACACACGAACGCGTAGACATATGAGAAAGACGACTAATATATGACGACTGACAACAACAAGAGTGAAGTCGTCGAAAATGATGATAATAGTGATGATAATGATGATGATGATAATGATGATGATGACGATGATGATTGAGCGTTACTTCATCTTCTGTAACATGTCACACCTGTCCTCACACCCTTCCACCGCATCCGTCACACACACACACACACACACACACACACACACGCACGCACACACACACACGACCTTCATACTTTCACTTACAGCTCCACTTAGCACTTCCGTTTCCCTTCTTCCTTCTCTTCCTCCTCCTCTTCCTTTTCCTCTTCTTTTACTCTTGTCTTCTGTATTTAGTAACTGAAAATCGTGGTGATATACTATGAGAGAGAGAGAGAGAGAGAGAGAGAGAGAGAGAGAGAGAGAGAGAGAGAGAGAGAGAGAAAATGTGAGGGAGAATGAAACCAGAGGGAGAGGGGAAGAGAGAGAGAGAGAGGAACGAGGGAAGGAAAGAGAAAGAGACAGAAGGAGGGGAGAGAGGTGAGGGGAAAGAGAGGGGAAGGGAAGAAGGGAGAGTAGGGAGGGGGCGAGGGAGAGTAGGGAGAGCGCGAGGGCGAGATAGGGGAGAGTGTGACTGGGCCAGGAAGGGAGTTCAATTATTTATAAACTTCTGCTATACAATCGTGGCTGAGCAGTTTTTTGGTGTGTGTGTGTGTGTGTGTGTGTGTGTGTGAGAGAGAGAGAGAGAGAGAGAGAGAGAGAGAGAGAGAGAGAGAGAGAGAGAGAGAGAGAGAGAGAGAGAGAGAGAGTGTTAGCGATCGCTTGAATCTTCAAAGCGATGAGTGTAGGGAAGAATTAACGTTCTTTTTTAGCAGTGGTGTGTGTGTGTGTGTGTGTGTGTGTGTGTGTGTGTGTGTGTGTGTGTGTGTGTGTGTGTGTGTGTGTGTGTGTGTTTGAAGATTATAAAACTGGTTAGTGTAAAAAAGTGGAAATCTTTCTGAATATAAACTGTTTAGAAAACAAATCATATCAATATGTATTTATGTAGTAAAATTTCGCTTAGAAAATTCAATTATCATGTATGCAATATTTTAGTGAAAGGAGGAAGATGGAGTGAAATAATGAACATGAGAAAATGATAAAAGGAAGAACAAAATGAAGCACAGCGAACATATGAATAAGAGACGCGGGTAGTGACACACACACACACACACACACACACACACACACACACACACACACACACATTATGTTTCTTTTTTCATGTATTTTCTCTTCATTTTCTTTATTTCATTTTTATTTTGTTTTATTTCGTTTGATTCCTTCCCCATATATTCCTTCTTTACGCCTTCTTCCCCGGTGGCTCTTTGTGATTGGTTATTCTATCTTGCTTCCCTTGTGCTGTATTTTGAGGTTGTTGTGCGAATCAGTTTTTAGCGTCGGTGTCCATATATGATGCAGTCTGTTCTACTCATTTGTTTTATTTTATATATATCATTAAACTTTTTCTCCGGTCTTGATCTTTATTATTCGTGTGCTATATTCAGAGGCTTGCACTGAACCTATATTCAATTATTTTGTATATATTTATTCTATACATATTTTACCTTTTTTTGATGTGCTGATCTTTACCAGACTCATGAGCTACACTCAACCAGTTATACACGTTACTTTTTTGTTATTGTTTTTACGGTTAGCATTTCTATTTATGGTTAAAAGCACTGGGTTCACCTGGCAATTTACTCTCGCTCGCTGGGTGGACTTCATTTTGTGTTGATGACAAAAATATACTCGGAAAACATTACCAAAAACAGCATCCGAGATCGAATACCAGAAACGAAAGATCCCGTACTGAGGAAAAGTGTTAACTTGACAAACAAATGACCGAAGGGATTTTCTTTTTCGCGGTGGACTAATAATGGCTGAAGATGATAATTACAAGATGATTAGAGAAGTAAAAGATGAAAGAGATAAGTAATAATATGATATGTATAAGATGTTAAATAAATGGTTAGTAAAAGATAATGATGCTAAGTAGACCTAGATAATTAAAATATGATTAGAGAAGTAAAAGATGAAAGAAATAAGTAAAATTATGATAAGATATGTATAAGATCTTAAATAAATGTTAAGTAAAAGATAATGATGATAAGTAGATCGACGAATTTATTGAGTTGTGAAGGACTTTTATTCTACCATTCACTAGTAATAGCTGAAGGTGATGACGATGATGATGGTGGTGGTGATAGTGACTGTGTAAAGGAAGCAAAACGATAAATTGTCAGCATAAACAGAAAAAAAAGAAGGAGTTCGCTATTTTAAGAAGTTGCGTTAGGTAGTATTAATGGATATGATAAAAAAAAAAGTTAAAGATCTGGTTATCCTTGAGCAAATTCTTCAATATAATCCCTGGCTGTCTTAAAAGTAGATTCAGTAATAAAGTTTTTAGTCACATTTTAAAAGTAGCACCGGAAGGATTGATCTCAAAATATATAAGACGGCGAGTAAGGAAAATTAAGAAAACTAAATATTCATGAGGAAAGTGAGTAAACTGGGGCGTGTTCTGAGGATGAGTAAGAAAACTAAATATTCATGAGGAAAGTGAGTAAACTGGGCCGTGTTCTGAGGATGAGTAAGAAAACTAAACATTCATGAGGAAAGTGAGTAAACTGGGCCGTGTTCTGAGGATGAGTAAGAAAACTAAATATTCATGAGGAAAGTGAGTAAACTGAGCCGTGTTCTGAGGATGAGTAAGAAAACTAAACATTCATGAGGAAAGTGAGTAAACTGAGCCGTGTTCTGAGGATGAGTAAGAAAACTAAATATTCATGAGGAAAGTGAGTAAACTGAGCCGTGTTCTGAGGATGAGTAAGAAAACTAAATATTCATGAGGAAAGTGAACAAGCTGAGCCGTGTTCCGAGGATGAGTAAAGAGGCTGAAGTAAGAATTCATGAATAACCTAAACCATGGCCGGACCGCTGCGGACAAGAAATACAGACAAACCACAGATGCTGCACGCCGGACAAACTAAATAAACAATAAAAACAACATACCAGTCCGTGAAAATATACAAGCAAAAAAATATCCAAGTTAAGAGAAGCGAACTAAGAAGAAAAAACAAGAAATAGACCAGTAATACAAACCACAGATGCTGCACGTTAGCCAAATAAACTAAATAAACCCACAAAAGAAAAACATACCGGTCACTGAATGTATACAACCCAAAAATTATTGAAGTTAAGAGAAGCAAACTAAGAAGAAAAACAGGAAATAAACCAGTCATACAAACCACAGATGCTGCACGTTAGCCAAATAAACTGAATAAACCCACAAAAGAAAAACATACCGGTCACTGAATATATACAACCCAAAAATTATTGAAGTTAAGAGAAGCAAACTAACAAGAACAGGAAATAAACCACTCCGGCAAACCACACATGCTACAAGTCAGACAAATAGACTTAAAACATTGCAACAAAAAAATACAGTCAGTGATAATTACCAAACCACGATCGTTCAAAGTTAGACGAGCAATCTAAGAAAGAAAGAAAAAAAGTTCGTGAGAATATATAAACCACAAAAATAATGCGTTCCAAGTTAGAATTATAAACTGGAAAAAAAAACAAGATAAATATGAGGAAACCACACACATAATTTATATTTCTCACGGCAAAGGAAGAAACTGCTTAAAGAGAGAAAATGAAAACACACACACATGGTCATCTTTGGGAAAAATATATCTTGAAAAACAAATATAACTTCGAGACAGTGAAAATAACTCAAACACAGGCGCGCTCAAAGTTAGACGAAGACAAAATATATCAAGAAAAACAAAAATAACCAACAGACAGTGAAAATAACCCAACCACAGACGCGCTCAAAGTTAGACGAAGACAAAATATATCAAGAAAAACAAAAATAACCTCGAGACAGTGAAAATAAGCCAACCACAGACGCGCTCAAAATCAGGCGAAGACAAGCCCAAATATTTTAATGCCTCCGCCGGCGCGCGTCCACACAAGCGCCGTCAGAGCCTTAAGGAAGTCAGCGGTGGATGTAAATGAACTCCTGACGAAGGGAAAATATGTGCTTCTCCCCCCTCCCTCCCTCTCTCCCTCACCTACCTTCTCCTCCCCCCTCCCCCTCTCTTCCCCCCTCTCCTACCTTCTCCTCCCTCCTCCCTTATCCCCTTATCCTCCCCCTCCTCCGACTGTTCCTCATCTCCCCACATTATCTGATAGTGATCTTGTGGAGAGAGAGAGAGAGAGAGAGAGAGAGAGAGAGAGAGAGAGAGAGAGAGAGAGAGAGAGAGAGAGAGAGAGAGAGAGAGAGAGAGAGAGAGATCAAACGGACATTCAGACACACAGACAAAAAAAAAAGTCACACACACACACACACACACACACACACACACACACACACACACACACACACACACACACACACACACATTTACACCCACCCACCCCACGCACACACACGCACTAAGAACAAACATAAAACACTCCAACTTAAAACTTACAATAAAACAAAAAAAAACAAAAAAAGAAAAAATATATGAGCGTGTTTCAGCTCACATATTCCTCTCAGTGTTGCCAGATAAAGTGAAAGTTAAAAAAAGATAAAAAAATGGTGGTGGTGGTGGTGGTGGTGGTGGTACAGATGGGTCCTAATGGAGTGGTCTGTGCTGGTCTGTGATGGCACGTGAGAGAGAGAGAGAGAGAGAGAGAGAGAGAGAGAGAGAGAGAGAGAGAGAGAGAGAGAGAGAGAGAGAGAGATGGAAATATGATCCTCTTGACGTGCTCATAATCTAAAAAGGCGAAGAGTTTTAAGATAAGACAAGAGAACAAGAGGAAGAAGAGCGAGAGGAAAAGGAAAATTTACTTCTGGTCTTTTCTATATTTACAAGTTTTCTATTTTTTCCTCTTTTTCTTTTCACTGCCTACAGTTTATTTTTTTAACAATCGTTTCCTTTCTTCCCTTTTTTTCTTTCTTCCCTTTTCCTCATTTATACTCTTTCCCTTTCGCTACCTACGGTCTTTCCCTTTCCTGTATTTCCAATCCTTCCCTTTCTTCCTTTAGTCTTTCCCTTGTTCTTCCTTTAGTCTTTCCCTTTCCTGTATTTCCAATCCTTCCCTTTCTTCCTTTAGTCTTTCCCTTGCTCTCCCTTTAGTCTTTCCCTTTCCTGTATTTCCAATCCTTCCCTTTCTTCCTTTAGTCTTTCCCTTGCTCTCCCTTTAGTCTTTCCCTTTCCTGTATTACCAATCCTTCCCTTTCTTCCTTTAGTCTTTCCCTTTCTCTCCCTTTAGTCTTTCCCTTTCCTGTATTACCAGTCCTTCCCTTTCTCCCCTTAGTCTTTCCCTTTCTCTCCCTGCAGTCTTTCCTTTTCCTTAATTCATAGTCTTAGGCGAGGAATATTCCAAACTGTACAATTCATAGACCTATATTTTTTCTCTTTAATATTCATGTGTGTGGAGTTTAGTACGTCTGTGAGAAAGAATATATATGGTTTCAAATTCCTTTATGTTCAATGTGTGTGTGTGTGTGTGTGTGTGTGTGTGTGTGTGTGTAAGTAATGGGAGAGTAATGGATTCCAAACCTTTTGTATTCTAACTTGTACGTTCCAGGAATCCTTTTAAATCATTGTATAGATTGCATTATCGTTACATTGGGTTAGGGTTTCTCTCTCTCTCTCTCTCTCTCTCTCTCTCTCTCTCTCTCTCTCTCTCTATCTATCTATCTATCTATCTATCTGTATCTGTATCTGTGTGTGTGTGTGTGTGTGTGTGTGTGTGTTGGAAATACAATATCGTTTGATGATTAATAAATATCGGAGGAGTGAATGGGTCGGACATATTTATTGCGAGTTATATGGAAGGGAGGGAAGAAGGGAAGGAGGGAGAGAGGGAGGAAGGGAAGGAAAAGGCAAGGGAAGGGAAGGGAAGGCAAGGGAAGGAAGGCAAGGGAAGGGAAGGGAAGGGAAGGCAAGAAGGGAGGGAAAGGGAAGGGAATAATTGCCACGCACGGAGATACAGAAGGGCGAAGAGAAAGATGGATGGCGATAATGATGATGAAAGTGAAGAGGATGGAGAGTGTGGGTGAACGAATGAAAAGAGTGGTAAAGAAGTTATCGCCACTAATTGTACTTTTTCATTATTTTTATTGCCATTATTATTATTAACATTATTATCATTACCATTATTATTATTATTATTATTATTATTATTATTATTATTATTATTATTATTATTATTATTATTATTATTACCCTTATTGTGATTATAATTACTATTATTATTATTTGTCTGTTTATAATCATTATTATCATTATCATCATTATTACTATTATTATCTGTATTACTAAAATGATTGATATTGTTATTATCATTATTATTATTATTACTATTATTTTTAAATATTATTATTTTAATTATTACAATTATTATTTTTATTGTCTTTACTTTTACTAGACTACTACTACTACTACTACTACTACTACATATTTTAGTTTTGTTATTATCTGGGTTTTTATCGCTATTTTTTAACCAGTTACTTAAGAGGGTTTTCGTGAGAATATTTTCGTCAAATATGCAAATCATTTAATTAATATTTGCCTTTACATAAATCTATTCCTTCGATTTTTTTTTTCTGATCAATTAACATTAAACAATATGTTGACTTTTTGCTACCTTAGCCGCACAAGTTCTTTGAGCTTGGTGGTGGTGATGTTGGTGTGTGTTGGGGGATGTGAAATTTTTAACATCAGTGTTATAAATCTTGTGTATTCTCATGGTTATCGCTACATATTTCATCGCACAGTGTGGTAATATTTTCCTCCTTAAACTACCTGAGTATGAAATCTTGGTAGCGGGTGTGGCGGTGGTGATGGCTGTGCAGGAGAAGTAGGAGGTGATGACGGGGAGGCGGGGAAGGAGGAGGAGGCGGTGACAGACCGGCACCAAGAATAGTTAACGTTTACAACAAAAATCAGAGAGCGGAGAGCGAGTGTTCTATTGTGGTGGTGCGTAACATTATTAATTGAGGGAGAGGGATGCACGGAGCAATACTGGTGTGTGCGTGTGTGTGTGTGTGTGTGTGTGTGTGCGCTTGTAGATTTGTGAAAGTGTGTGTTAATGCGTTGGGTGCTGCACACACCTGGTCACGGGGCTTACCTGTGATGGGCGCCAGGGCCGATAGGTGGTGCGCCATGGCCGCCGTCCGTTCGAGGGGTGTGAGTCCCGCCAGCCAGGGAAGGGGCGCGCCGCCCATGTGGGGCAGCATGCTACCCAGGGCGCCGCCCGGCGAGGCGCCACCCATAGAGGGGCGGTGTGCGGGCACGCGGATGACGCTGCCGGGGCCGCCCATGGGCGCCAGCGACGCGTGTGAGCCCAGGCCCGCGGCGACGGCGGCCGCGGCGGCGCTCATGGGCGGCACGAGGTTGAAGGGCGGCAGCAGGCCCCCCGCGCCCATGAAGGGCATGTGTGTGTAGGTGAAGGGCTGGAAGGGCCGCGCATCGCCCTCGTCGTCGTCGCCCTCGCCCTCCGGCTCGCTGCCGCCGCAGCTGAGCCTCTCGCGGTCGTCCCCATCCCGCTCCTCCCGCTCCCCCCGCTCACTGCCCCTCTCACTGTCCCTCTCGCCCCGCTCACTGTCCCTCTCACCCCGCCCGCCGCCGTAGCCCTCGCTCTCCCGCTCCTCCTCGCTTCCCTCCTCCAGAAGGCGGTGCCGCAGCGCCGCCGCGCGCCCCGAAGACTCCAGGAGCGACGAGATGCTGAAGGAGAGGCGCCCGTGGCCGCCCTTGGGGCTGCGGGCGTCGCCGTGGCGGGCGTGGGCGTGGTGGGCGTGCAGGGCCTCCTCGCGGCTCAAATCCAGCGGCGAGGCGGCCCGGGCGGGGCGCGCCGGGGCGGGCGAGGCCTCGCGACTCAGCGCCCCGCCGCCGCACAGGTCCTCGTGCTGGCGCTCCTCCGCCGACATGGCGGTCATCCTGGCTACTCTCTCGCTCTCACTCTCGCCGTGGCCGCCGCTCACACCCGTCTAATCTGTATTCTCCATTACCAATGTCCTCTTGGGGCTGCGACACGCTCCCATCTTGGCATGCGGCCGCGCTTAGGACACCATTAAAATCACAACCGACATAACAAGATTTACCTTCACTACAAGCCAAACTCAAACACGGAATGCATCAAATCCATCTTTCAGGAGCCATTTTCCTGCCGGGCGCGCTGATTGGCCGCCGCCCAAACCCCGCCCCGCGCCGCCATTGGCCGCCGCGGCGCCGGCCCCGCCCTCCCCCGCCCGGGTTCATATTGGTAAGCGAATTATGGGCTACTGAACTATAATTAGAGTAAATTACATCAAGATATTAATTCAGTTCATTCTATGCTGAGAAAATATTAGGAGTGAGCGCAATTTAATGAAAATGGGCGCCTACTTGTACCCGCCGCCCCCCGGGGACGGCCACTCCCGCGCTGGGCACGTTGTGGGCACCCGCGAATTAAAAAGCTGAAACTTCCATAACCGGATCCGTAATTACGTGTTATCCGGACCGGGGCCGCGGCCGCCATGTGAATATTAAGCGGACATTACCGAAACATATTGAAACAGCGGCCGCCGAGACCCGCCGCCCGGACCCTTGTTTTTCTCTTTGCTCGGCGAGGAATCACCTTCATCAGCGGCCTAATTTCTGATAATTGCTTCCCAACTTGGTCCGGCGGCGGCGGCGGCGGTGGCGGCGGCCTCTCTCCCCGCCCCACGAGAGGACAGACAGACACCCGCCCCTTCCTCTCCCCGCCCTCCCCAATCCCGCCCCGCCCCTTCGTCCCTTCCCCCACCCCGCCCCACCCCGCCTTCCCTCTCCTCCCCCGCCACCATCATAATCACACCACCTCGTCCTCCCGATCCTCCTCACAACAACCACGCCACCACCCTCATCATGTCATTCCCCCTCCACCACCCCCTCACCACCCCCGCCCCCTTACCCCCGCCCCCCCCCTCGCCACCCCTTCAGGCGGCGAAGATGAGTGTCCCAAGTTTGCCCGAGACACTGAAGCCGAAAGATGATCTTGTCCGACAAACCGCCTGGAGGAGGAGGAGGAGGGGGGGAAGCGGGGGAGGAGGAGGAGGCAATGATGACGTAGCTACTCTCTTTGCGGTAAAATACATCCCTCCCTTGTGGTAATTGGCCTCCCCCCTCCCCCCACTATTACCACAACCCCCCCCCCCTCTTTTTGCGGTGCGTTTGGCCTCATTTGGCGGTGAATAAGTCATGTTCGGGGCGACGGAGTGTTCTTTGGGGTTGACTTAGTGTTCCCCTCGGTCGTGTAGGTGTTCCCGCGGCCAAGTGTTGTTGCTCGGTCACCTGAGTGTTCGGCGGGTTAAGAGGGCGCTGTCTGGGGCTAAGTGGAGGCTCGTTTTCTGTCAGACGAAGTGTTCTTAAATTTCTGGCAGATGTATTTTCACGTCTGTAATTTCTTGAACGTATGCCTTTTTTTTCAGTTTGAAGTGCTCCCCTAAGTTCAAGCACGTGTATTTTCACTTAAGTAATGGCTGGAATGTATGATCTTTTTAGCTCGAAGGGTTCTCTAAGTTTAAGGTATATGATGCATTTTCACTTAATTAAGTCATGTCTTGAGTGTGTAGAGACTTCTTTATATTTTTAGCTCGAAGGGTTCTCTTAGTTTAAAGTAGATGCATTTTCACTTAAGTCATGTCTCGAGTGTGTAGAGACTTATTTATATTCATCTCGAAGTGTTCTCTAAGTTTAAGTACAAGTTTTTTTTTCATATTTTCACTCCTCTTTGGATTCTTTTTAGGAGCAGCGAGTAGCGGACTGTTTTTTTATTATTGTTTCTTTTTTTTTGTGCCCTTGAGCTGTCTCCTTTGTTGTAAAAGAAAAAGAAAAAGTAATGGGTTGGGTGTATAGAGACCTTTTTTTTCAGCTCGAAGTGTTCATTTTTTTGTGTAAGTGGTGAATGTAGAATTAAAACCTGCTCAAAAAGGACACCGAATACTAGCGAAGTGTACTCTAAAGTTTAAGCAGACATCATATTTTCGTTTCAGTAATATTTTGAGGACATAAGGCCATATTTTTCAACATTTCTGCGCCCAAGAACACGTAATTTACTAGTCTTTCGTGGGAGTTTAGGGCCTTTCCAGGGGTACTTTTATGACCCTTGTGGTAGTCTGAGCCTTCTTCTGTACCGTGGACCTAAAAGAACACTCATTAGAACTCGATTAACCTCCTTTTTGGCCTTTGGAAATAGTGTGTGTGAGGGGCGGGAGGGGAGCATCTGACAATACCAACCTTAGACTTCTTTTTATCTCCAATTGTTCTTTCAGGTTTAAGTCGTTTCGTTGTCTATGGAGTATAATTTCCCTACCGCCCCGGGCATGACAATGAGGAGCAAGACTTATTTTACGGATTTTTTTTTTTTTTTTTTTTTTTTTTTACAACAAAGGAGACAGCTCAGGGCACAAACAAAGGAAACAATAATAAAAAAAAAAATCCCGCTACTCGCCGCTCCCAAATTAGATGTCGTAATTTCTCATCGTCTCTTCATCCCCGCTTATTGATCTTGTACTTAGGAATAATACAAGGTTTCATTTTAGCGAAGTTTACCATTCTTTCCTTACGTGAGATATGATAATTTCGTTCCCCACAGTTCTCGCTTATAATATTATACGCGAAGAGTTTGTTGAATGTGGAATTAAACTCTACGCAATGAGGGCACATGAATACAAGGGGAGGGAAGGAGGGAGGGTGGGAGTGACATGGCTTTGTATGGAATGTAAATGAAAGACTAGAGAAGGGAAAGGAAGCGAGGGAGGAAATGAGGGAGGGAGGGAGAGAGGGAGGTAATGACTGGCTTTCTGTGGTATGTAAGTATAAGAGACTAGAGAAGGGAAAGCATGCGAGTGAGTGAATGAGAGAGAGAGAGAGAGAGAGAGAGAGAGAGAGAGAGAGAGAGAGAGAGAGAGAGAGAGAGAACTGACTTTGTGTTGCATGTCACATAAATAACGAAGAATAAAAAGGGAGCGAGCGAGTGAGGGAGGGAATGAGTGACTTAGACGCGTGTGGAATGTGACTGAATAACCACTGAAGGGAAGTGAGTGAGTGAATAAGTAAGTGAATAAGTGAGTGAATTGGATTGACGTGGAATGTGATAATGAGAAAGAAACAATTATTAGTCTTGAGTGTGAAAGAAAGAAGGGAAATAAATGAAAAAAAACGTGATAATAATGATAATGATGATAGTAATGATAATAATAATAATTCACACATAACTAACATTTCCTTCATCATGATCTGCGAGTTTCGTTTTTGTTGTTACTTTTTTTATTCTCTGTCTCGGTTTACATTTATTTTACACTCTGATGCACCGTCAAGCCAGATAATTCTCCTCCTCCTCCTCCTCCTCCTCCTCCTCCTCCTCCTCTTTTTCTTCTCCTCTCATCTCCTCGTCATCGCTTCTTCATACTCCTTCTTTGAGAGAGAGAGAGAGAGAGAGAGAGAGAGAGAGAGAGAGAGACCATAACTTACGCACCCTCACTCCCTCATTCTCCTCATCACACTCTATCATGCTCTTCGCTCTTTAATGTTTGTTTATTTATGCCTCACACTTCCTCATTTCTCTCACACGCCCGGGAAAGTATCGCCGGGCAGCTCCCACGCGAGTTATGAGTGAGGGAGGGAGGGAAGGAGGAAGGGAGGGACAGGTAGAATGGAGGGAGGAGGAGGAGGAGGGAGAGAGGGAGGCAGGTGTGTTTGTAGGTGTGTGAGAGAGTGAAAGAAAGATAGAGTTAGTAATCATGAGTCAAATACTGAATGAAAGAAAGCAATATAGAAAGAAAGAAACAATTGAGATGAAAGAAAACTCAAAAAAAGATAAAGTGTAAGAGAGAGAGAGAGAGAGAGAGAGAGAGAGAGAGAGAGAGAGAGAGAGAGAGAGAGAGAGAGAGAGAGAGAGAGGAACTAAAGTAATGAGGAGTCAAATACTGAAAAAAAGAAAGCAGTATAGACAGAAAGAAACAATAAACAAAAAAAAAAACTCAAAGCAACTTAAATAAACAGACGTTAGTGAACTCGAAACTTCAATTAACTAAGTCCATTGTAATATAAAGCCACATAACAGGATAGTATAAGCAATTTCTTCATAGCAGGGAAAAGTAAATTATGTGAAAGTGTCCTTGTGACCTAACTCTTCCAACACTTCCGCTGTACAATCCTACGGGACTAGCTTGCCATTTCGTAAGTCTTAGTCCGTATCCTCGACCATTGCGGGGCTCATACACCCACATTTGGTAAGACTTTCGTAGAGGGGAGGGTTAGTATCACCATGGGTATAGTGTTTTGAGCATGGGAATCGTTTGACAAGGCTTCTTTTTTATTTACTACCAAAGAAACAGCTCAAGGGCACAAAAAAAGGAAACAATAATAAAAGAAAAAGCCCGCTACTCGCTGCTCCAAAAAAAATAATCCAAAGAGGTGGCCGAAAGAGGGGTCAATTTTGGGGTCAATTTGCACCATGTATATGAAAAAACACTCATGGGAACTTTACTAATCTCCTTTGTGGCTTCTGGATATATTTGTTGTGAGAATCGAATGCATCTCAGAATATGGACCTGAATCGATCTATCTTTGTAACGCTGTACCGGCCTGTTTATGCTTCTCCTGCAATGGGTGTTGTGTGAAGACTTCGGAGGAGGAGGAGGAGGAGGAGGAGGAGGAGGAGGAGGAGAGCAATAAGAAGAAAAGGTGGAGGAAGTTCAAGAAAAGAAGGAGGGGGAAGAGCAAAAACAGTAGGAGGAGGAAGAGGAGCAAGAGAATGAGGTGAAGGAGGAGGAGAAGGAGGAGAGCAAGAGGAAGAAAAAGAGGTAAACGAAATGGAAAAAAAAAAGGAAGAAGAGCAATAGATAAGCATGAGTAGACAGAGAATGAGGAAGGGGAAAAAGAAGAATAGGAGTTGTAGGATGAGGCGGAGGATGAGAAGGGGGCGGAGAAGGAAGAGATGCATCGTTGGGTTAGGTAAAAAAATTCAAATTGGGATTCACTAAAAAGTTCTTCACCATATCTTTTCGTTAGACAATGGATATTTTTTTTCTTGTGAGCGTTTTTTTTTTATCTCGGTTTGATTGTTTTGATGTTTTTCTTCCTCCTTCTATTATTGTCTTCTTCCTTTGACAATAGAGAATATAAGTGCTTCCTTTCGTCTAATGTTATCTTTTTTTTGTTGTTGTTTTTTAGTCATATTTTTCATCTACTCTATACACATTTTTCATAATTTTCTTCTACTTTATACAATTTTCTTATTTTTTTTATAATACGTTTCACTTAATTTGAACGTTTTTTTCATATTTTTCATCTACTTTATACACATTTTTTTCATAATTTTCTTCCATTTTATACAATTTTCTTTTTTTTTGTCGTTTCACTGAATTTTTACGTTTTTTTCATATCTTTATCTACTTATACATTTTACATTATTTTTTCATCTACTTTGTGCTTTTTTTCATATATCATTTATCTGCTTTATACACTATTCATATCTTTCATCTACTTATACATATTATTTCTCATTTTTCATCATACATTCTATCTACTTTATATACATTTTCCCCGCCATCTTCGCGTTGCCATACATATTATTTCTCATTTTTCATCATACATTTTATCTACTTTATATACATTTTCCCCGCTATCTTCGCGTTGCCTGCCGCTCTCTCATCATCTTTTCTTCCCCGTGAAAACAATATGACTCGCAATATTTGGTTTTCTTGTCTTTGATGCGAAACATTTTCCTTCCCAATGCCGCCTCTTCGTCTTCCTCAAAAATGCAGCGTGGACTTTTTTTTTTATTTATTTATTTATTTATTTATTTTTTTTTTAGCCGTTTCCCCGACCCCTGATTCCCTTTCATTTCTTCCCACACAATGCACACTTTTCATCCTGAGTCTATAATGTTTATCCTTCCTTTCTCTTCTGCATCATTTTTCCTCCCTTATTCGTTCTTCCTTCTCCCCTTCCTCAGCCCCTTCTATTTTTTTTTTTTCGTATTTTTATCTTCTCCGTCTCCTTCTCATCATCCGTCTCATCCTACAACTCCTATTCATCTTTTTCCCCTTCCTCCATCTCTGTGTCTACTCATCCTTATCTATTGCTCTTCTTCCTTTTTTTTTCATTTCGTTTGCCTCTTTTTTTCTTCCTCTTGCTCTCCTCCTTCTCCTCCTCCTCATTCTCTTGCTCCTCTTTCTCCTCCTATACTGTTTTTGCTCTTCTTCCTCCTTTTCTTGAACTTCCTCCACCTTTTCTTCTTCTTGCTCTCCTCCTCCTTCTCCTCTTCCTCATTCTCTTGCTCCTCTTTTTCCTACTGTTTTTGCTCTTTCTCCTCCTTTTCATGATCTTCCTCCACGTTTTATTCTTCTTCTCCTCCTCTTCCTCCTCCTTTTCTTGATTTTCCTCCACCTTTTCTTCCTCTTGCTCT
>NC_066521.1:13049262-13051762 GCF_024679095.1 Eriocheir sinensis
ACAAAGTAATATCAAAACGAATCAATAGAAACAGACGAAAAACCACAAGTACTACAACGAAACAAACAAAAAAAAAGGAAAAAAAAAAGAAAAACGAGCAAAGGGGAAGAACTGATATTACACCATTCCAACTTTTGACGTCCGGAACTACATGTAATACGAGAGAGAGAGAGAGAGAGAGAGAGAGAAGAGGAAGAAGAGGTGGAAGAGACGGAAAAATACCTCATCTGGACTTATTCTAATCGATGGACGTCACTCTTCCCCCTCCTCCTCCTCCTCCTCCTCCTCCTCCTCCTCCTCCTCCTCCTCGGGGCCTATAATGGGAGGAAATGTTGTAAAATTAGCGTGAGATCAGAAGGCAGGCGGCGGGGACGGGGAAAAGCCTCAAATGTCGGGGAGGAGTCACGTAATTGCCGAGGAGGGAGTTGTTTATGCTCAGGTGGGGGGGGGGGTGAGGAGGAGGAGGAGGAGGAGGAGGGGGGGACGAATTAGGGGAAGAAGCAGCAGCACTTATGTTTACTATAGTTAGGATGACAAAAATGGAATGAATTGGTGAATGGAAGAAGAGGAGGAGGAGGAGGAAGATGGGGGAGGAGGAATTAGAGGAAGAAGCAGCTCCACTCATGTTTGCTGTAGATAGGACAACAAAAATGGAATGAACTGGTGAATGGAAGAGAAGGAAGAGGAGGAGGAGGAGGACGAGGAAGGAAAGCAATAACAACACACGATATTACTCTAGAGAAGAAAATGAAAGAGAGTCGAGCAAGGTAAAGGAAGACAAAGCGTTGAAGAAAAAAGGCAAAGAAGAAGAAAACAAGTAAGAGGAGGAGCGGTTTGTTATTTTAGTATTGGAATGAGAAAAGAAACGAGGGAAAAAAAGAAGAAAATGAAGGACTGACAATTTTTCTTTTACTGTATCATTTGGAAGAGGAAGGAAGTGGAGGAGGAAGAATTAACAGGAATACTTGTGGAGTGTATTAAAGCAAGGAATATCACTTTTGGAGGAGCTTAGTTGAGGAGAAAGACAAGGAGAAGGAGAAAAATAAAGGAAAGTAAAGGAAAATAAGAATACTGATATTGCCAGACTTTCCTTTCTCGACTTCCAGCAGACGATTTCGAATATTACGCTGATAGGAATACTTATGGAGTGTATTAAAGCAAGGAATATCACTTTTGGAGGAGCATAGTTGAGGAGAAAGACAAGGAGAAGGAGAAAAATGAAGGAAAGTAAAGGAAAATAAGAACTAATATTGCCAGACTTTCCTTTCTCGACTTCCAGCAGACGATTTTGAATATTACGCTGATAGGAATACTTATGGCGTGTATTAAAGCAAGGAATATCACTTTTGGAGGAGCTTAGTTGAGGAGAAAGACAAGAAGAAGGAGAAAAATAAAGGAAAGTAAAGGAAAAGAAGAAAAAGAAGAATACCCAGACTTTCCTGAGGAGAAAGACGAGGGGAAGAACAAGAAGAAAGGAGAGGAGAGAATAAGGAAGAGAGGGAGGGTTGCAAGCACGAAAACAATATAATACAATAACACATGAAAGACTGTATGCTTATGAAGACGATTAAGGTCAAGACGATACGGTAACCCAACAAATCAAATCACCATAACTTTAAAAAAAACAAAAGTAATACAATTTAACAAAGAAATATTAAAACGACGACTCAAAATCCCCTTAAAATAAAATAGCATCCCCTAAATAACGTAACAAAAAATCAATGAATAAATACAAATGAATAAAAATGAAACGTTAATCAGCTACAAGTTAGTCAGTCGTTGCCTCAGTGCGCAGTTTCGTCTCCTCGGCGGCCAGGTGAGAGTGAGGTAAGAGGGAACAATTACCTAGAGGACAAAGGACAGAGAGGGACATCCGGTTTACCTGAGTTTACCTTCCCCCAGGTGCCCAATCTACCTCCCCCCCCCCTCCGCAGGATTCCCCAGGTCCCCCCCTTCCCCCTCCGACAATACCAGGTGCCCCATTTAATAATAAGGATAGGCTTGAAAAAATTATACTATCATTAGAAGAAGGCGAAAAGGAGAAAGGTGATGAATATAAGAAAAATGATAGGATGAGAAAGAAAGGGAGAGGAAGGGAAGGGAAGAAGGAAAAGACGGGAAGGAGAAAGGAGGGATTGGAGAAAAGGAAATATAAAGGAAAGGAAGGAAAGGGTAGAGAAAAGAAAGGAAAGAGAGGGTTAGAAAAAGGAAGGGAAAGGAAGGAAAGGGTAGAAGGGAAGGGACGGAAAGGAAAAAGGAGGGATTGGAGGAAAGGAAATATAAAGGGAAGGGTAGAGAAAGGAAAGGAAAGAGAAGGGTAGAGAGAGGAAGGGAAAGGAAGGAAAGGGTATAGGAGGGAAGGAACGGAAAGGAGAAAGGAGGGAATGGAGGAAAGAAAATATAAATGAGAGAAAGGGAAGAGTAGGAAAAGTGGAGAGAGGAAGGGGAATAAAGCGAAAAAGCAAGGAAGAAAAGAGGAGAGAGAGAGAGAGAGAGAGAG
>NC_066521.1:13054262-13234262 GCF_024679095.1 Eriocheir sinensis
GTAAGGGATTTAAGGAGGGGTATTTTGGTTTATGGAATTGGAGTATGTGTGTTTGGTATTTCTTTTTTTTTTTAGTAACATGAAATTTGGTGTTTTGGGGCGAATGGAGAAGGGTGAAGCTTAGAGATAGAAGGAGGAGGAGGAGGAGGAGAAGGCATAGGAAGAGGAGGAGCAGGAAATAAGTGTGTCTATAAGGGAGATATGAAGTAAATGGGAAGACAAAAGGGGAGATACTAGGGCCATAGAGGAATAGGCAAAATGTCTTCGCGTATGAGGAGGAGAAGGAAGGGGAGAAGGGAGAGGAAGGGGAGGCATGGGAGGCAGCCAGGGCATACGTAGGTCCATTCCACACATTGCCATATATCCAGCAACGTTCACCACTCTATACATTTTTCTGATTTTTTTTTATTTTCATCGGATTGAACAGAATATTCGCGGCTGGCAAATATTTGGTGTTTAATCACGAGTGTGTGTTTGTGGCGACCTTTGGGAGAGGAACACAGCGGAGGGGACACAGCGGTGGGCGGCGATGGGAAAATATATATTGTAAGGGGAAAGAGTACAGCGTGGAAGGACAAGGGGAATGGATTGCAGGGGAAAGCCTCCACCGCAACTGACGGTTTGGTGGTGACATACACCGGAAATAAAAATAATAATAAAAAAGTGGCGAAAAATTGTGGGTTCCATATGTGTTGTTATTTTTATGTTGGTTTAAATGAAGGATATTGATTTGCTTTCTCATATATAATTGCACACGGTAACTATTTTTCTCCTCTGTTTTGGACTTGGTCAGGGTCAGCTCTCTCTAGTTAAATATTTATGGAGTTAATGAAATAATTGTCGTTATCTTGGTGTCGGTTTACATGATTTTTTTTTCTCTCTCATTTAAGTGATTTAAAAATAGCAACTGTTCTCTGTTAAGGGTGGTCGAGGCCAGTCTCGTTAAGTTAAATATTTCTGGAGTTAATGAGAAATTGTTATTCTAGAGTTAGTTTCCATGAAAATTAGTTTTCCTTTTTTTCAAGTAAGAACACTAAACACAATACAATACATGTTTCCTTTTTTAGAGTGGTTAACGTCAGCTTTGTTTTTAAATATTTCTGGGATTAATGAAACAAATTATACACACACAGTTGAATATTAAAAAAAAATATTCAACATTATTTTTAACAAGGTCAGTTTTCTTAAGTTGAATGTATTTGTAGTATATGATAATAATTTTGTTTTCTCATATAAATGAATCAAATAGCAACTTTTTATAGTTTCTTGGTTTTAGGCTGGTCGAAGGCAGTCCCGTTCAGTTTTAATGAAAAAAATTTCGTTATTCTAAAGTTAGTTCCCATAAGATCATTTTCTTTTCTTCACATAAGTACACGCAACACAACACTTGATTCTTTCCTTTTTTGGCTGGTCACGGTCAGTCTTCTCCAGGTAAGTACTGTTGAAATTATGAAAAATAAACATATACACACAATTAAGTAATGTTAAAAATAATGATATGTACGAGGTCTGCTTTCTAAGGTTGAATATGTCTGTAATTAATGAACAGGTAAATTACATATGCATGGGTACAATTTTTCTTCAAGAGAATATTATGTGAGTCTTAATTAATGGCTTTCACTTTCTTCTCCGTCCTTGCTAATGAAAGAGTGGCATTACCTTTTGTGCTTCTCGTCTCTTGCTTAATTTCATGCGTGTTATCCCGCGCCTTGTTGGAACCGGGAGCGTGAGGTGCAAGGAACGACAGACAGACAAACATACACACAAAAAAAAATAACAATAATAAAATAAAATAAAAATAAATAAATAAACGAACGGAAGAAGGAAATCAAGGTAGAAAATGACTTAGGAATTAAAGTAACGAGACAGACAAACAGACAGGCAAACATACACACACAAAAAATAACAATAATAAAAATAAAAAAATAAAAATAAATAAACGAACGGAAGAAGGGAATCAAAGTGGAAAATGACTGAGGAAATAAAAGTAACGAGACAGACAATCAGACAGACAGACAAACAGACAGACGAACAGACAGACAGACAGACTGGAAAACAAAGAAGGAAAAGGACAGAGGAATTAAAAGTAACGAAACAGACACAGATAGACAGACAGACAGACAGACTGGGAATCGAACAGTAGGAAAAAACAAAGAAGGAAAAGGACAGAGGAATTGAAAATAACGAAACAAATAGACACAGACAGACAGACAGACAGACAGACAAACAGACAGGCCGATAAAAAAAAAAACAGAATGAGGAAAATAAGGTAGAAAAGGAGCTGTGGAATTGAAAGGTAACGACAGCAAGATGGAAACAATGCAAATAATTAAACGAGATGAAAAAAAAACGGGAATTGAATTTACGGGAAGTTGAGGAAATCGAAATGAAAAACAAATTAGGGAGCACGAAGACTAATGACCGATGCAGGTAACTGAATGCGAGTGTCAAACCAATTAAGGTGAAAAAAGGATTGTGGTAAAAGTGGAAAGTGGATTAGGAAAAAAAAGAAAAAGAAAAAGGAAGATAAAAAAAAAAGAAAGGATGATTTGTTAAGTCGATGAAAAAAAAACGGCAGCAAAAAATAAAGTATCGGGATTGAGAAGAAAGATGAGAATGAAGAAATGTAAAAAAAGAAAAAAGAAAAAGGAAAGGCAGAAGGGAAAAGATAGAAAAAGATAACAAAAAAGGCTCAGGAGAAGAAGATAAAGGATGTGGAGAAGAAGCAGAATGAGAAGAAAGATGGGAATGAAGAAATATAAAAAAAAAGAAAAAAGAAAAAGGAAAGGCAGAAGGGAAAAGATAGAAAAGGATAAAGGATGTGGAAGAGAAGCAGAATGAAGAGAAGAATGAAAAGAAGGAAAGGCAGAAGGGAAAAGATAGAAAAGGATAAAAAAAGGACTCAGGAGAAGAAGATTAAGGAAGTGGAGAAGAAGCAGCAGAAGAAGACGAAGAGGATGAAGAACAGGAACAGAGGAAGAAATATGAGACGAAGAGGAAGAGCAGGAACATGGAGATAAATATGAGAAGAGGAGCAGGAGAATGAATAAAGGGTGGAGACTCAACAAGAACAAGAAAAAGAGGAATGCAACGAAGAAGGGATCAGAAGAATGGATAAAAAAAAAGGCGGAGAAGGAAGAAAAAGAAAATAACTAAGGAGAAGAAGAAGGAGAAAATGAAGAATAAGAGAAACAAGAGAATGGATAAAAGGAGGAATTAGAAAACAGAAAACAGTAAGAAGAGGGAGGAAGAGGTAGACGAAGAAGGAAGAAGAAAACGAACAAGAACCTGAAGAAGGACGAAGAGGAAAAGAAAAAGAAGAGGAAGAGGAAGAGGAGGGCCAAGGAGGAGTAATGACCATCTCCAGTGTCCTTTGGGTCGGTCTTAGAATGAGAGAATATGCAAATGTGGCACTAAGGCGTCTTTTAGTGCCCATAACCCCGCCCCCCCCCTTCCCTCCCCTCCCCCTCCCCCCTTCCCCCTTCCCCTCAGAGGCCCCATGACAACCCTCTTGATAATTTCCACTACCTTAGTATTGATTTCCCTCCCCACCCTCTCTTCCTCCTCCTCCTCCTCCTCCTCCTCCTTCCTCCCTTTTATGTGCCTCTCAAAATTGGATTAAGAGAAGACGGAAAGGATTTTTATGCGTGTTTCGCCTCGTCTGTGTGTGTGTGTGTGTGTGTGTGTGTGTGTGTGTGTGTGTGTGTGTCGATGTTTTTGTCCTTTTTGTTTTATTTTTCCCGGCTGTTTTTTTTTTTTTGTTGTTGTTGTTCTCTTTGTTCCCGCCCCTTCCCCTTTTCCTTTTCATCTCTGGTTTTAAATGTTCTCTTTCATCTTTGTGTTTTCTCTCTTTTATTTTTTTTTCGTCCTTTCTATCTTTCCTTCCTTTATTCTTTCTTCCTTCCTTCTTTGCTTTGATTTCTTGATTTGCTCCTTCTTCATTGTTCTTCGTCTTTTTTTTCTGATTCACTGTTCCCGTGTTCGTTTAGTCTGATCTCTTTATCTTCATCTCTTTCTGTTCTTCTCTTATTCTAATTCCTTTTTATCATCACTTTTGCTTTAATCATTTTTTTTTATCTCTGGTTTGATTCTTTTCGTACTCGCATTCAATTTCAGTTTTCATATTTTTTTCTTAATATTTATCTTTTTTTCATCTACTTCTTATTCCTCTTCATTTCCTCTGCTTTGTCCTGCTGTTTTTGTTATTTATTTCGTCTAACATCTTTCCGTATCTACCTTTTATTTTTGTTGCCTTTTCTTCCTCGTGTTTGCCTCCTGAGTCTTCTTTTTTTCTTCCTCAGCAAGTCTTGGGCCCCTTTTTTCACTTCTTTTCTTCGTCTTCCTTTCTTCTCTTGCCATTCTTTATATTCCCATCTTTCTCCTTTTCCCGTTTTCTTTTGTCGTGTTCTCCTTTATCTCCGGGTTTTCGTTTTGGTATATTTTTGGTTTGTTTTGTTCCTTGACCTATTTGTTTCTGCTAAGTCATTTATATCTGTTGTTTTTCGTTCTGCCTGGCTTGTATCACTTCCTCCAGTTCCTCTTTTACTGTCTCATCCTTCTGCGCTTCCTCATCTTTCTCCTCCTCTTCGTCATTTTTCCTTCCGTATTTTATCCCAAAGCCATAAAAAAAATATCTTCTATTCTCCACTTTTCCTTCGTTGCCCACAAACTCTCCTCGTTGACAATATTTTTCATTTAACGATTAATATTTTTTTTCTTCTCGACACTAGATTTTGACTATTTTTTAACCTTATTTTTTTATCTTATATGGCATACAATATATTTCCTTCTGAGACCTTATCTATTGTAGTAGTAGTAGTAGTAGTAGTAGTAGTTGTAGTAGTAGTAGTAGTAGAGTCGAGAAAATAAACATGGATGGAGGTATCTTTTATGTTATGATGTCGTAGTTGTAGTTGTAGTAGTAGTAGTAGTAATAGTAATAGAGGTAGTAGTAGTAGTAGAAGGGGTAGTAGTAGCAGTAGGAGTAGTAGCAATATTAGTCGTAGTTGTTATTGTCCTTGTTGTTGTTTATGTAGCAGCAGTACTATTTTTTTTTTTTTTTTAAAGCATTAAATTTTCACCTCGACGTACAGAATTTCCTCTTTCAGTGCATAAAAATCCTCTCTCAAACCTTCAGTGCATCCATTCCTAACCTAAATCATCCCGGCTGACCTTTATAGTACATGTCCTCTTTCAAAAGCTTAAAATTTCTCCTCAACTTTAATAAAACATTCACCCCCAAAGGCCTTAAAATTTCCCAGTAAGCCTTGAATATTTACAGGCGGGGCCGCGGGATGGAGAGGCCCTTAGCTTTCTCTATATTGCTAAGGGGGGAGGGGAAGGGAGGGGAAGAGGAGGGGGGGGGAGAAGGCCATCCTGGGTGCCATTTTGTCTCACGTATTGGCCACGCTCAATGAGAGAGAGAGAGAGAGAGAGAGATGGGAGGGGGAGATGAGTAGGAGAAAGATAGAGGGTAGGGAAAAGGAAGGGAGAGGAGAGAGATGAGGATGAGGAGGATAGAGATTAGAGGGAAGGGAGAAGGGGGAGAAAGAATGGAGGAGACGAGGAGGAGAGAAGGAAAGGAGGAGAGGAGGCGTTAGGGAGAGGAAAGAGAGGGAAGGGAGGGGGAAAGGCATACGAGGAAGGAAGGGGAGGGGAACAGAGGACAGAGAGGAGGGGATAAAGGGAGGGAGAGGGAGGGGGTACAGGTGAGCAGAGGGGGAGGGAGGGGGGAGGGGGTGACATCAGGTAAAGGGGAAAAGTTGTTCGTTACCTGGAAGTGAAATGGAAACCAGACAGCTGTTAAAATTGAGGTGTTATTTTTTTTTTTCCCACCACCACCACCACCGCCGCCACCACCACCACCACCACCACCACCACCACCATTACAGCGCCACATCTTCCCACGACCACATCACTTACACATGTCACTCTACCTGTATTTCTCACCTGCCTCGCCTCAGACTCACGTGCGGAGAGGTGAAGGGGTTAATTAAGAATGGGGGGAAGGTAGGCGAAGGTAGGAAGGCGAGAGGGAATGATGAAGGAAGGGAAGAAGGTATGAGGAGAGGGAAGAGAAGGAGACAGAAAAGAAGAAGGAAAGGTAGGAAGGAGGGAGAGTAGGATAAAAGAAAGGGAGGAACGGTATGAGGAGAAGGAAGAGAAGGAGGAGCCATAAAAAATGAAAGGTAAAAAGGAGAGAGAGTAGGATAAGGAAAGGGAGGAAGGGAGGAAGAAGAGGAGGAGCAAAAGGAGGAGCCAGAGAAGGGAGTTTGAGTAGGAAGAAGAAGAGTATAAGAACCAGCAAGAGAGAGAGAGAGAGAGAGAGAGAGAGAGAGAGAGAGGGTTGATGACTTAGTATAACATAGGCAGGGAGTGATTATAATTGAAAGAGAAGAAAAAGAGGAAGAAGAAGAAGAGGAGGAGGAGGAAGAAGAGGAAAGAGGAAGGGGGTGGAAACAGGGGTGGGGGGGGCAGGGGAGGATAATGAAGGGGTAGGGGGTGGAGATCCCCTGACAACTTGTGATTTGGACGCGATAGGGGAAAAGAAACTGTGACCAATATCCCTTAGACGAAATTACAGGGGGAAGGCGTCATATCGTGCTGCTGTGAAGGGGGGGAGGAGGGAGGGGAAGGGGGGAGGGGAGGGAGGGGGAAGGGGAGAGGGAAGGCCGCTGGGTTGATGTCAATGGAAGGGAAATATTGGGAAATCGAAAATAAGGATTGGGAAAGAGAGAGAAAATGGGGGAAAGGATGGAATATATAACAGAGAGAGAGAGAGAGAGAGAGATGGAAGGTGAGGTGTGGAGGTTAGGTCTCAATTAGGGACAGGTGTTGGTTGGAGGTAATTTCTCTTGGATCATCGAACTCACGAACTCACGACAAGGAAGAATGGAGGAGGAGGAAGGAGGGAGGGAGGGAGAAGGGAGGGAGGGAGGAAAGAAAAAAAAATGGTAGCTTAGGCAATTCCGTTTTTTTTCTTTGTTGTTGTTGTTGTTGTTGTCGTCGTTTGATGTAGTAGTAGTAGTAGTAGTAGTAGTAGTAATAGGAGATAATAGTAAGTAATAAATGTAATAATAACTGTTTGATTTCACTAGATTTATGACACACACACACACACACACACACACACACACACACACACACACACACACACACACACACACACACACACACACACACACACACACACACTGCCCTGAGCCAAGCGAGACACTGGAGGCTTCAAATGACAAGTAATCGTCGTGTAATACCTGTAATCATGGTCCACGTCTTAGACAGGTGTCATGGAACGGTGTCAACCCTTCCTCTCTCCCTCCTGTCTCTCCCTTCCTTCTCCTTTCTGTCTTCCTCCCTTCCCACACTTCTTTATTCCTTCCATCCTCCAAATTCTTCCTTTCTCCATATTTTCATCTTTTTACTTCATTTTATCTCACCTTTTCTTTCCTTTTTTTCCTTCCTTTCTTCTTTCCCTATCTTCGCTTTGCCATCTCCTTCCCTTCCCAGACTTCTTTATTCCTTCCATCCTCCAAATTCTTCCTTTCTCCATTTTTTCCTCTGTTTTACTTCCTCCCTTTATCTCACCTATTCTCTCCTTTCTCCCTTCCTTTCTTCTCTCCCTATCTTCGCTTTTCCATCTCCTTCCCTTCCCAGACTTCTTTATTCCTTCCATCCTCCAAATTCTTCCTTTCTCCATTTTTTCCTCTGTTTTACTTCCTCCCTTTATCTCACCTATTCTCTCCTTTCTCCCTTCCTTTCTTCTCTCCCTATCTTCGCTTTGCCATCTCCTTCCCTTCCCTGACTTCTTTATTCCTTCCATCCTCCAAATTCTTCCTTTCTCCATTTTTTCCTCTGTTTTACTTCCTCCCTTTATCTCACCTATTCTCTCCTTTCTCCCTTCCTTTCTTCTCTCCCTATCTTCGCTTTGCCATTTTCTTCCCTTCCCTGACTTCTTTATTCCTTCCATCCTCCAAATTCTTCCTTTCTCCATATTTTCATCTTTTACTTTTTATATCCCTTCTTCTTTTTTCCTTTTTTTCCTTCTTCCTTCCTTTCTTCCTCTTCTTCTCCTTCCCAGACTTCTTTATTCCTTCCATCCTCCAAATTCTTCCTTTCTCCATTTTTTCCTCTGTTTTACTTCCTCCCTTTATCTCACCTATTCTCTCCTTTCTCCCTTCCTTTCTTCTTTCCCTATCTTCGCTTTGCCATCTCCTTCCCTTCCCAGACTTCTTTATTCCTTCCATCCTCCAAATTCTTCCTTTCTCCATTTTTTCCTCTGTTTTACTTCCTCCCTTTATCTCACCTATTCTCTCCTTTCTCCCTTCCTTTCTTCTCTCCCTATCTTCGCTTTGCCATTTTCTTCCCTTCCCAGACTTCTTTATTCCTTCCATCTTCCAAATTCTTCCTTTCTCCATTTTTTCCTCTGTTTTACTTCCTCCCTTTATCTCACCTATTCTCTCCTTTCTCCCTTCCTTTCTTCTCTCCCTATCTTCGCTTTGCCATTTTCTTCCCTTCCCGCACTCCTTTGTTCCTTCCATCGTTCAAATCTATTTCATTTCCGTTCAATCCTCGCTTTTCTCCCTTCCTCCCTTCCCACCCTTTCTTCTCTTTTCTCCCTTCCTTCTTTCTTCCCTTCCTATCTTTTTTTTTGTTGTTTCTTACGTCACCCATTTTGCTCCTCATCTTTCCCGCTTCTAATTCTGTCTTTTCTGCCTCTCTTTCCTTTTCTTCCACTTATCTCCCTTCTCCTTTCTCCTTTTTTTCTCCTTTTCTCTTTTTTTATTACTTTATTCCATTTTTACGCCTTTTCTTCTGACAATTTTTATTTGCCACTTGCTCCATTTTTCTCTTTATTTTCTTTATTTAAATGTATTCCCTGTTTTTCTCCCTTGCATCCTTCCCTCAGTTATTTTTTCTTAATTCCATCATTCCTTTTTCTCATATTATTTCCTCATTTTGTATTCCTTCATTTCCTTCCATCATTTTTTCGTTATTGGTGTTTTTTTTTTTCTCTCATTCCTCATTTTTTTATCTCCCTCTCTTTCGTTTATTCATATTCTAAGTTTGTTTATTTTTCTCTTTTCATTTGTTTTCTCTCTCGCTTCCTCCGCCTTTTTTATATTTCTTTTTGATAGTTAACTTCCTATCCCTCATTTTTTTGTCACGTTTCTATCTTTTTGTTGTTGTTTACCTAAGATAGTTTTTTTTCTTTTCTTAACTTTCTTTTAATGTTTTGCGCCTTATCTTTATCATAATCACTAAACTTTTTTTTATATTATTTGATTATTTATTTTCATTTTTTCGTCAATTATGTTTTCTTCCTTCTACTTCCTTGGTTTCCTTTTTCTATATTATTTTTTTTTTTTAATTCCCACCTTACTTTTGTCCTCCATTTTCTTCTATTTTCTCTTCATTTTGGTTCATTCTGTATTGCGTTTTCTTCCCCATCTTTTCTTCACTTCTTACTACTACCTGTTGTCTTTACACCTGGTCATCCTCTCCGTCTCTTTCCCCAACCTTCATTTGCCCACCCGAATTCTCCCTCATCATTTACCCACCTACCGAACCCTTCTCTCACTTCCTCCCTACCTATCTACACGTGTAACGCCATCCTCGCACCCTTTACCAATTCTCTCCCCCTCCTCTCATCCCCCATCTACACATCTGTTTCCCCATCTCACCCCGTTCACCTCCTTCCACTTTTACATTTATCCATTACCCGCCCGCCTATCTACTCTTCCCTCCTTTTATTCATCTACACAAAGATTCACAAGTAGACGAAAAGCGGTTATTTCTATTATTTAAGACATTCTCAACCCTTTGCCTAAGTCTAACGCACGCTTCGCCCCCCTAAACCCCTTTTTACACCTCTTCACCCCCTCCTCCGCCCCCTCTCCACCACCCCATCCGCCCCCGTCCAAGGCTATTCTTCCCCGTCAGGTTAATGAGTGTCTCGCCTCGATTTCATGATGACACGTTGAGGCTGGCGATGGCGGGGCTGTCTGTCAGGCCGCCATGTGTGTGTGTGTGTGTGTGTGTGTGTGTGTGTGTGTGTGTGTGTGTGTGTGTGTGTGTCGGGGGAGATGGATAGGAGAAGTGGGGGTGTTGGTTGCTTGGTTGGTGTTTCATTCTGGTTGGTTGGTCGGTTGTGGTAATTTTTATATTTGGTTGTGGATGATGGTAGTGGTTGTTTGGTGGTGGTGGTGGTGACGGTGGTGGTTGGGTGGACGTGTGGTTGTTTGCTGCAATGTATGTGTTTTATTGTTTTTTTTTTACTGTTTATGGTAATGTTTTGTTTCTTTTTGCTATCTATTTCTTTATTAATGATCGTGTATGTTTGTATTTTCTTTTTTATTGTTTTATTCACTGACTTATTTTTTCGTCCATTAATATCCACATTTTTTTAGTTTGACGTTTTTTTCATATATTTCTTTATATTGTGGTGGTATTCACTTTTTTGTGTGTATGTCTCTTCTGTGTGTGTGTGTGTGTGTGTGTGTGTGTGTGTGTGTGTGTGTGTGTATGTCTCTTCTGTGTGTGTGTGTGTGTGTGTGTGTGTGTGTGTGTGTGTGTGTGTGTGTGTGTGTGTGTGTGTGTGTGTGTGTGTGTGTGTGTGTGTGTGTGTGTGTGTGTGTGTGTGTGTGTGTGTGTGTGTGTGTGTGTGTTTTAGGTTTTCATGTTTGTTACGCTGGGTTTTTTTCTTCTAGACTGTAATTACACACCTGACAGTTTCTTTGTGCAGGTGTGTCTTCGCGTGTTTTTTTATATTTGATTGTGTTAATTTTCTCTTTCACACACACACACACACACACACACACACACACACACACACACACACACACACACACACACACACTCTCACTTCCCCACACCCCCTTCTCCCCTCCCCACACACACAAACGCCCCCTCCCCTCCACCCCCACCCCCAACAGGCCAGCCCTTTGCATGTCTCTGAACCTAACCCCAACTTTTCAACACCGATGAAATTAAGTCAAATCCGGCTTCATTTTTTTCCTCCTGACGAAGACCTCAGGAAAAACAACTGCTTTTCCTCCTTCTGTTCCTTCGGCTTCCCGCGTCCGTCAGGCACAGCGAAGGGAACCACTGTCATTCGAGGCTCTTTAGGAAGGCGTTTGTTACCTGTGTTGCCTGATGATGCGTGTGGAAAGGAAGGTTTGGGATGAGTTACACTGGCGTCACCCGCTACCGTCTTGGTTGTCTCCATCGCCACCTGAGGAAGGAGAGGTTTGAAAAGTGTTATTATTGGGTTGAAGATAAAATCACACTGCGTCCATTCCGCTGCTCAAGGCTTCGCAAGAGGTCAGGAGGCATCTCCTGAGAATGAGCTTTTTACTAACTCTACCCCAGTCCTAATATCTGTTCAACCTCTAACATAATTTTAAAACTTTCAATCGTGTTTGCATCAACCAAACATCTTAAGTTGTCCGCCATCTTGTTCGTGTACCAGTTTTTACAGATTCCCGTCCTGAGCCGGAATTTTTCTATTATATATATATATATATATATATATATATATATATATATATATATATATATATATATATATATATATATATATATATATATATATATATATATATATATATATATTTTGTGGCGTTTCCCAGCATCAGTTTTTGGTTACTACTATATCAAAATCGGCCTTAATAATCTCTTTATTTTTTTTAAAAACTTTGATTCAATCACCTCGCCGTCTACTTTTGAAAAAATGTAAGTTAAACTTCATTCGCCTTTCTCAGTGAGGGAAGTTTTGAAGTCAGAGTTCACCGTCACCATCGTCACCTCCGCCACTGCCGCCGCCATTGTCACTGCCTCACTGCTCCTCCTGTCACTACTACTTGCGATATAATAGTATGCGCCGTCCCTCGATCACAGTCATCACCATCACCATCTCTGAAAGGCCGCCCTTGTCGCCTTCATCATCACCATTACTGCCCCTCTTTCTCACCATCACTGTCACCTCCATTACGCCACAACCACCGCCATTCTCTCCCCATCTCTGCCACCACCACCACCAACAACAACAACATTACCATCTTAAAAGTATTACTGCTACTATTACACACCACTACTACTACTACTATTACTACTACCACCACTACTACTACTACTACTACTACCACCACTACTACTACTACTACTACTACTGCTACTACATGCCCAAACATCTTCAAACTCCTACTATTACTACTTATAACTCTACTACAACTCCTGCTGCTCCCAGTGTTACCACAACCCTCATCAAACAAGGCTTTACCAAGGCTGAGAGACGCTATAAAACACTAAAGCTTGTTCGGGCCTAATTTACGGCCTCAAAAAACGCCTGAAATGAGCTGAAAGTGTAGTGGCATTTCCCTTTATGCATATTTACAACCCCCGGAAACACAGGCTGCGCAACACACTTGGGCCACGCGAGGCTGTGGTTTGGGGGCAAATTTCTAAGGTGAGTGGTGTACTTACTCACCTTTTACGGAAGACCTGCATCAGACGGGTAATGATCGTGTTTTTTGTGTGTGTGTTGCATGTTTGCGGCCAGTGCGGTGAGGCGAGTTTGTTTTCTTTTTCTATCTCTTTTTCTCTCTGATGCTTTGTTTGTTGTTGAAATATTTGGTGTTGTTTTTTTTTTTTTTTTGTGTGTGTGAAGCGTATAGTGGTTAGGGTTAATTCTATCATTTTGGGGGACCAGTTTCCCTTTTTTTTTTTTCGTTGTTGTCGAGAGGAAATGGTTTCGACAAGGGAGGGTTTTCAGGAGGGTTTTCAGGAGGGTTTTCGAGACCTTCCGTGTACCGTATAGGACTTGAAACCGAGGCAACGCGTGTAAGAAGAGAAATCGTTGTAACTTCTTATACTTCCTCTGAATGTTGTTGTTTTTCATTCAGATTTTCCTCATTTAGTATTTCCTGATTCAGAATTTTCATTATTCGAATCTTCCTCAATCGGATTCCCCACATTTAAATTTTCCTCATTCAGATTTTCCTCATTCGGTATTTCATGATTCAGAATTTTCATTATACAAATCTTCCTCAATCGGATTCCCCACATTTAAATTTTCCTCATTCAGATTTTACTCATTCGGTATTTCATGATTCAGAATTTTCATTATACAAATCTTCCTCAATCGGATTCCCCACATTTAAATTTTCCTCATTCACATTTTACTCATTCGGTATTTCATGATTCAGAATTTTCATTATACAAATCTTCTTCAATCGGACTCCCCCCATTTAAATTTTCCTCATTCAGATTTTTCATGAATTTTGTGCCGTCACGTCCATATTCGCAGGCGGAGTGGAAAAATTTGGGCGGCTTTTCCTATACCCTACGCCCCTGTCCACCCAGCAGTGAATGGGTACCAGGTATTACGGGGGTTGTGTCCCGTCTCCTGGGGTCTGTTCCCTTTTCCTATTATTCCTTCCCCTCCTGTCTCTCTCCGGCATATGACCACAGATGTTGCGCCGACTAAACGAAACTTTCTTTTTCCGTATTCGCAGGCGCTTTCGGCTCACAACAAATATTTCCCAAGGCCACAAAGGAGATTAGTTGGGTTCTCATGAGTGTTTTTTTTATATTCATGGTGCGGACGCCTTGCCAGTGTATTCCTAGGCTTATAAAACTATCTATGGAAATACCCTCTACAGCCTCTATGCAAGCCGTATCAGATGTGTGTGTAATTGACTGTTCTTTCGGCCACCTCTTCGGAGTCTTTACAGGAGCAGCGAGTAGCGGGCTTTTTTATTGTTTCCTTTTTTTGTGCCCTTGTGCTGTCTCCTTAGCTGTAAAAATAAATAAATAAATAAATAAGCCCTGAAACATTTTGAGAAACTGAGCCTGGCAGATTCAGTTTCGAGAGTTACGAAGAATCCTTAAGCAAGTGAAATCATTTGATCGGGAGAGTGTCAGGTGTTGGGAGGAAACAAGAAAACAAAATTAGCCTTTCCTCCAGAACCGTTTTAGGAGGATAGTGAGAATACGTTAACAGTGAAAATGAAAGCATCTTTATGATAGGATTAGGATAGGGAGGATAGTGAAAATATGATATCAATGACAAAGAAGGAACCATTTTTCGAAGGCACCATTAGCCAAATTTGTGGCTTTACCGTGTAGCAGCGACGGGCCAAATTTGTGGCTTTACCGTGTAGCAGCGACGGGCCAAATTTGTGCCATGATATAAACCCCCAAAAATAGATGATACATAAACTGATCAGAAATGCTTTGATATAAATTATGAAATGGTTTATATGAGTGATGATTTTTTTCGCATTTTTCTCGTTTAGAGGGACCATTAAGAAACATGATCCCCGCTGCTACCGGGTTAAAAGGATATTGAGAAGATGGTAACAGTGACGATAGTACAGTGAAGGTTGTGATGGCAGGTGTGGTGATGGCGGCAGGTGGCTACAGGTGAGCGTGTCTTCGGGCTGGGTCTCTCGTGCAGCATCCAGTGTTCTTGAAGCCGCCGAGCATCCTGAGACACTAGGTCCAGGGGCGGCGCTTGATTCAGAAGGGGCCGAGTTTTTGCAGCCATACCACGAGTCTACAATTTCTCTTGATGTAAACATTTTCTTATTATTTTTATCTGAACTGAAATCGCCTCCGGTTCAGTGTTTCTAAAAGCCGTCCTTTGGATAATTCGATGCAGTTGATCCACAGACGAGGCTTGTTGGAGGAGAAGAGGTCGAGTTTTTCTGCTCTTCCTCGTCGGTTCCTTGGAGCTGAATACTTAACCTTTTTTATATAAACTTAACGTATCGAGGCACCTGACGCGTAGACGAGCCTTGCCTGAGGAGAATGGAATTGGCCAAGTTCTTGCAGTCCATTTAGTTAAATTGTTTCTCTGAGATGATTTTTCCAGTCTTTCTGCATGAAACGTTTCTCCGGGAGTAGGTTCCCTGACTTCGAAAATTTGAAACAACTTAATGTAGAAACTGTCTGAGGAGAATAGGCCAAGTTTCTTCTAGTCTTTTTACATGAACTGTTTCTCGGGGTGAAGTTCTCTGCCTTCAGGTGTTTGAAACATTGCTAATAGAAACGGCGGCTGTTTGGGGAGACTAGGCCAAGTTTTTTTCCAGTTCTTTTGCGCGAAGTGTTTCTCTGAAATGAGATTTTTTGCCTTTGAATGTTTATTTAAAAGCACTTGATGTAAAGATTTTTTGAAGAGAATAGGCCAAGTTTTTCCAGCCCTTTAATTTAACCTCTCTCTGGAATGAGATTCTTTACCTTTAAATGTTTAGAAGCACTAAATATAGAGACTTTGAGGAGAACAGGACAATTTTTCTCAACCCATTTGCGCGAACTGTTTCTCTGAGATGATATTAGTTGCCTTCGGATATTTGAAAACGCTTGAATTAGAGATGATGCCTGTTTGGGCAGAATAGACCAAGTTTTTTTTTCCAGTCCTTTTGCGCGAGCGGTTCCTTGGAAATTAGATTCTTTGCCTTCGAAAGCTAAAATTGACTGTCTCGAGACTGTTTTGGGAGAATTGACCAAGTTTTTCCAGCCCTTCAGCTTGAACAGTTTCTCTTGAGATGAGATTGTGACTTTGAATATTTGAAAGCACGTCATACACTGTTTGAAGAGTAGCTATAGGCCAAGTTTGTCCAGTCTTTTTGTGTGCACTGTTTCTCTGAGATGAAATTCTTAACCAGATTTTTTTTTTAAGACAAAGGAGACAGCTCAAGGGCACAAAAAAAGGAAACAACAATAAAAAAAAAAAAGCCCGCTACTCGCTGCTCCCAAAAAGAATCCAATGAGGTGGCCGAAAGAGGGGAATGTTTAAAAACAGGGAATGTTTAAAAGCACTTAATACTAGAGGCTGCTTGAGGGGAATAGGCCAAGTGTTCCAGTCCTTCGCCGTGAGCTGTTCCTCTGAGATTCTTTGCCTTTGAATGTTTAATTAAAAACACTTGAATTAGAGACTTTTGAAGGGGATGGGCCAATTGTTTTATCCAGTCCTTTTGCGTGAGCTCTCTGAGATGAGATTCTGTGCTTTTGCATGTTGAAAAGCACTTAATGTTTAGAAGATGGATGTTTGAGGAGAGAATGTTTTCTAGTCGCTGTATGTTCCCTTATTTTCACCTTTTGGCGTAATACTAACACCTTCCGCTGATCACAACGTTGCGGTGCCGACAACGAGCTGCGAAGAGTAGAAAAGGCGACGAACGCAGCGACGGGGCGTGATGTGGCGTCGTCCCCTTGGCCAGGAGAGGGTTTTGGGGCCGTATTTTAAGACACCATCGCTTCTCACATCAACTATTTCTAAAGGTCAAAGAGGGGATAAATCGGGTCTTCATGAGTGTTTTTAAAGTTCATGGCACAAAAGAAGGGTCAAACTACCACCAGGGTCATAAAAACTACCCCTGGAAAGGCCTGCAGCTCCTACGAAAGCCATGTCAAATATGTGAACTTGGGCGACGAAATGTTTTAAAATACGACCCTTTGTCTTTGTCAGATAACCCCAACACCTGCTATCGCTGCCCCCCCCCCCCCCCACCACCACCCTCTCTTCTGTCCTGCCATAAGCCTTCCTTACCCTGCCTTCAACCTCTTCTGTAGAATCCTTTTCCTTCCCTTGCTTTCCCTCACATCTATCCTCGCGTCACCAGCCCAGCCCCCCCGGCACCTACCTCAACCTGCCTCATTTTGTCCCTTTCTCTTCTCTTCTTCCCCTTCCCGTCTCAATCCTTCCCCAGTTCCCCCTTCCCTTGCGCTTCCCTCACCCCTTCCCAGCTTGCCTCACCCCTTCCCAGCTTGCCTCACCCCTTCCCAGCTTGCCTCACCCCTTCCCAGCTTGCCTCACCCCTTCCCAGCTTGCCTCACCCCTTCCCAGCTTGCCTCACCCCTTCCCAACTTGCCTCACCCCTTCCCAGCTTGCCTCACCCCTTCCCAGCTTGCCTCACCCCTTCCCCTGCTCCATTCACCCATACCTTGCCCCGTTTCACCCTTTTCCCCAGCTCCCACTAACCCGCAATACCTTACCTTACCTTACCCAGCTTTCTCCACCCCTATACTGTCTCACCTTACCCCTTCCCAAGTCCCTTTCCCTTAAGTTCACCCTACACCTACGCTTCCATACCTTACCCTTCCCCTACATAGTTTTCCCCACCCCTTCCCTGTCCTTCCTCACCCCTCCCCAAGCGCCCCGTCCCCTACTTCCCCACGCCTCGTCTTTGTCCGCCTTGAACACAATGCCCAGCGTGGAAATAGGAAAAGGTACAGACCCGATACCGGATTTTCGGACCAGATTGAAATTAGATATCGCTTACAACTGACAGCACTGAAATGACGCTGAGATTAGACATCGCCGGGACGCAACACAACGCAAATGACAGCGTTGGTGGGAGTGACGGCACCTAAATGAGACCCCGTTGCAAATCCGCTAATGCCGAGACGCGACGCTGAGCTGTTACGAGTGCGGCGCCGCGACCCTCCTGCCAGAAGCTCGTCAGTGGGAACATGAACCCGATGGAGATAAAGACGAAGAGGAGGAGGAGAAGTAGACCGGTAAAGAAAATAAAAATAATCGCTTATATATGAAAGTTAGACGCTGAACTGTTACGAATGCGACACCGAGACCCTCCTGCCAGAAGCTCGTCAATGGGAACATGAACCCGATAGAGATAAAGACGAAGAGGAGGAGAAAAGGAAGACCAGTAAGGAAAAAAAAAAATCCCATATATGAAAGTTTGACGCTGAACTGTTACGAATGCGGCACAGAGACATATCAGGAAGAGGACGTGAAACCAATAGAGATAAACACGAAGAAGAGGAGGAGAAGAAGTAGGCCGGTAAAGAAAATAAAAGGAATCGCTTATATGAAAGTGTGACGCTGAATTGTTACGAATGCGGCACAGAGACATATCGGAAAGAGGGCGTGAAACCAATAGAAATAAAAACGAAGAAGAGGAGGAGAAAAGGAAGACCAGTAAAGCCCAGTAAGAAAAAGAAGAACTGCTGATATGAAGGTTTTATCTTGAGTTGTTTGGAATGCGACGCCGAGTAAAACCAAAGTCTGAAGTAAAACCTTAACCCCTTGACCGCGGATTTCCCACAAGAAGGCATCACCAAGCTGCAGGAATGGAACAAAAAGTGGCTGCTACAATTCAATGAGAAAAAATGTAAAGTCCTGCACCTTGGGAGAGGAAATCCAGCATACCGATACCACATGGGAAACACTCCACTATCCACCACAGAGGCAGAGAAAAACCTGGGAGTATAAGTAACCAGGCTACCAATGAAAGCCGAATCCGTACCAATCGTAGCGGACGGGTTAAGCCAATATAACCTTTAACGACAATGAAGAGAAGGGAGAAGGAAAAAAACATATGCCGCCGATACCTATATTTGGCGTCGAACTGTTAGGAATGCAGCGTCGCGTAATACAAAAGTTCGAAGCGGAACGTGAACCCGATATAAGATTTGAAGACGAGGAAGAGGGAGAGCAGTGAAAAAACGCGGAAACAGTAACAGCCTATCGATAACCTGTCATTGACCCGCCATGAACTCGACGCAAAAGAAGACAAAAACTCCAAAGAGAACAAAGACGAAAAAAAAAGTAGAGAACGAAAATGAAAGCTTGAAAGAAAAAGGTAAGAAAAAGGTTAACATAATAATCAATGCCCTTAACATATGACGCAGCAAGGACATTTTACTTGCCAAAGGGAGCAGAAATATATACCTTTATAGTTGGTATTAGGAAACATGGAAGTAATGAATTCACTCTCGAAAATTTCAGTAATCCCCCCAAAATGAAACGTTTGAAATTGTTATATATGTGACAACGAGTAACACAGAAGCTGCTTTGAGACAGGAAACTGTGAAAGAAAACGAAGAAGGGGAGGAAGTAGAAAAAAATAAGAAGAGGAAAAAGGAAGAAAGAAAAAGAAATAGAAAAAAAATAGAAGGAAGATGGAAGAAAAGTTGGAAAAAATAATTAAAAAGAAGCAGAAAAGGAGGAGGAAATTGAAAACTATATACATTAAAAAAATTGCCATGAAAGAAGGAACAGAAAAAGGAACAACGCTAAGAAAAAGAATAAGAGGAAGGCAAAGCTGAAGACGAAGAGGAAGAAAACAATGAAGGAGGAGGAAGGAGATTAGAGGAATAGGAGGAGGAAGAGGAGGAGGAGGAGGAGGAGGAGGAAGAAACTATTATCCAGCACATCGAAATGAAAACCAAACAATTGTCGGGTGGGGAACAAAAACACGTCCGCGTCATTCAATTAAAAAAAAACACACAATAACAACACAATAATAATGATGTTCTAGAACTAATTCTGTTCCCATAGCGGTTCTTCACCTCCTCCTCTTCCTCCTCCTCCTCCTCTTCCTCACTCTCTCCACCCACATTCTTCCTCTTCCTCCTCTAACTCTCCACCCACCGAAACATTCTTTCAATATCCTCCTCCTCTTCTTCCTCCTCACTTCCATCTTACACTATCCTTCTTCCTCCTCTTCCACCTCTTCTCCCCCCGTTTCCTCTTCCTTCCTCCTCCTCCCGCCGTCAGTAGTTAGCTCACAGAGTATCAATAGCTTCAAGTCTTCATTAGATAATTACTTCAGGGATATAGGATTTTACTGACCATTTTCATATGTTTCAGGCACACGGCAGCACGGCTCCAACCTGAAGACTTTGTGTTAATGATTTCCCCCACAGCTTAGCGTAAGTTACGGGTAATAATTTTCTCTTATTTCTCTCTTTACTGTAAAATTCCCATGTCCCTTTCTTCCTTAAAGGCACATGGTGTTCTGTTCTAACTATTTCCTGCCGGCACGTTGCCGGAGGGAGAGGTGGGTGGGGAGGAGCCTTCATCTATTCTATCTTGTCCTCCTCTTCTTCCACCTCTTCCTCTCTCCACTTACACACTCATTCCTCCATTTTCCTTTTCTTCCTTCTATTCACCTCCATCTTATACTGTCCTTCCTCCTCCTCTTCCTCCTGTTCCTCCTCTTCCTCTTTCTTCTTCCTCCTTCTTCCTCTTCCTTTCTACCCCCCCCCACCCCACTTCCCTTATTTTCCTGTTCTTCCTCCTTACCTCCATCTTACATTATGTCCTTCCTCCTCCTCCTCCGTCGTGGTTATAGGGGAAATATCAACGTTGACAAGTTAACTGATACGGAGGAGTAATTGCTGACAGGTAGGGAGGGAAGGAGGAGAGGGAGGAAGGGAGAGAAGGAGAGACAGAGAGAGGAGCACGTGAGCGCCTCTCCTTCTTCCTCCGGGGTCTATACACATTTCCCTTCCTCTTTCCTCGTTCCCCTTCTCTCTCTCTCCCTCTCTTTCCCTCTTCTCTCTCCCCTCCCCGGTCCATGCAACTCGTCCAGTGTGTGTTTTCCAAGGCAATTTTGAGGGATAAAGTCGAGCTCTTTCAGGCGGGGTCGCTGGTCCTGCCCGCCGCCTCTCTAAATCCTTCAATGCGGATTTCCTACTGTCAGACATCACCAAGCTGCTAGAATGGAGCAAAAAGTGGCTGTTACAATTCAATGAAGAAAAATGTAAAGTCCTGCACCATGGGAGGGGATATCCAGCACACCAATACCACATGGGAAACACTCCACTATCCACCACAGAGGCAGAGAAAGACCTGGGAATATATGTTACCAGGCTACCAAGGAAGACCAAATCCGTGACAATCGCAGCGGACGGGCTAAGGGCCAGTTTCATAGTCCAGTACCTCAAGTGTGTAAGCTCCCCAACCAAACACAAAATACTACGAAAACTCCTGATATTGTGTTTGGGATTGGTATAAAAAAGATGAAATTTTAGCAAACCACACGGGAAATCTCTTTTACTATCTGGTATTGAGTAGAGAAAAATGGATTATTGTGGAGAATATAGTTTGGTTTGGGCGCTGACGATGACTGTGTTGGACTGTCGGACTGGGCCTAAGAATGGCGGCCCAGCTAAGAACTTTGGGAATTTTCTCCGACACGGCGTCCGAAGTGGCGGAGCTCGCGTCTCGCCCTTGACTGACCCCTCGCGTCTGCACCCACCGGCTCCTCCATTAACCTTACCTGCCTTCATTAGGGGCAGGTGAGAGTGACAGGTGTAAGTGTTTTCATCTTCCCCTTCTTCTCCCCTTCAGTGACAGTTGTAAGTGTTTTCATCTTCCCCTTCTTCTCCCCTTCCTTCCTCACCTTCCTTCCCTTCCATCTCATTTCTCCGTCCTTCTCCTTTCCCTCGCCCTTCATTTTTTCGTCCCCCCCGCGGTGTTATGGGAAGAGTGGCTGCCGCAAGATCAGCTAAGAAAGATGCAGGGACAGTAAAGAGCCCGCTGATACATGCCCCGTGGTGTAGCTCTAAGGAACCCGCTGATACATGCCCCGTGGTGTAGCTCTAAGGAACCCGCTGATACATGCCCCGTGGTGTAGCTCTAAGGAACCCGCTGATACATGCCCCGTGGTGTAGCTCTAAGGAACCCGTTGATACATGCCCCGTGGTGTAGCTCTAAGGAACCCGCTGATACATGCCCCGTGGTGTAGCTCTAAGGAACCCGTTGATACATGCCCCGTGGTGTAGCTCTAAGGAACCCGTTGATACATGCCCCGTGGTGTAGCTCTAAGGAACCCGTTGATACATGCCCCGTGGTGTAGCTCTAAGGAACCCGTTGATACATGCCCCGTGGTGTAGCTCTAAGGAACCCGTTGATACATGCCCCGTGGTGTAGCTCTAAGGAACCCGTTGATACATGCCCCGTGGTGTAGCTCTAAGGAACCCGTTGATACATGCCCCGTGGTGTAGCTCTAAGGAACACGTAGATACATGCACCGGGGTGTAGCTCTAATGAACCCGTTGATACATGCCCCGTGGTGTAGCTCTAAGGAACCCGTTGATACATGCCCCGTGGTGTAGCTCTAAGGAACCCGTTGATACATGCCCCGTGGTGTAGCTCTAAGGAACCCGCTGATACATGCCCCGTGGTGTAGCTCTAAGGAACCCGTTGATACATGCCCCGTGGTGTAGCTCTAAGGAACCCGCTGATACATGCCCCGTGGTGTAGCTCTAAGGAACCCGCTGATACATGCCCCGTGGTGTAGCTCTAAGGAACCCGCTGATACATGCCCCGTGGTGTAGCTCTAAGGAACCCGTTGATACATGCCCCGTGGTGTAGCTCTAAGGAACCCGCTGATACATGCCCCGTGGTTTAGCTCTAAGGAACCCGCTGATACATGCCCCGTGGTGTAGCTCTAAGGAACCCGCTGATACATGCCCCGTGGTGTAGCTCTTTCTTCGTGTTCTCATTTTCGTTGTTGAGTTGTCTTGGTCCTCCTCCTTCATTAGTCCCTTTGCTTGCTCTCTCCTTCCCTTCCCTCGCTTTTCTCTTCGTGTTACTTTGTGTTTCTTCCTTTCTCCTTCCTTTCTCACTCTCCCAAGACTCCTTTAAACCGTCCGACGGCGTCACCATTAGTCCTCCTCTAAACCTCTTAATCCTATTCCATTTCCTCTTAATCCTCTTCTAAATCTCTTAAGAGGAAATGGAAGAGGATTAAGAGGAATTTAGAGGAGGACTGAGAGGTTTAGAAGAGGATAAATCTTCTTCCATTTCCTCTTAACTAAACATCCAAATGTCATCCCACATACTAATGCTTCCTTCCCTCCATCTCTCCTCCTTCCTCCCTTTCCTCCCTCCCTTCTCTCCTCCTTCCTCCCTTTCCTCCCTCCCTTCTCTCCTCCTTCCTCCTTCTTCTCTATTCCTTCACGTTCCTAATCCATCTTCACACCCCTTCTCCATTTCCCCATTTTCTCTTCTCTCTCCTTTCTCTCTCTCTCTCTCTCTCTCTCTCTCTCTCTCTCTCTCTCTCTCTCTCTCTCTCTCTCTCTCTCTCTCTCTCTCTCTCTCTCTCTCTCTCTCTCTCTCTCTCTCTCTCTCTCTCTCTCTCTCTCTCTCTCTCTCTCTCTCTCTCTCTCTCTCTCTCTCTCTCTCTCTCTCTCTCTCTCTCTTTGTTCTCTTTCTTCATTTTATTTTATTTTCCTCCTGACTTCTTGCCTCTTTTCTTGTTGTCTCTCATAACTCACATAAACTTTCTCTAATCATCCTTTCCTTCATTATTTGCTCTATTGTCAGTTTCTATTTCTGTTTTGCCTTTTTTTCTCTCCTTGCTTTCCACCACCGTCCATCTGATTCTTCCCTTCCTCTCTTCCTACTTACCTCCGAATCGTCCCTCTTTGCTTTTCCTTTTATCTTTCCTCTCTTGCATCCCGTTTTTCTGACCATCGCTTTCTTTCCTTTCCTTCTTTCTCTCCTCCTTGTTTCTCTCCATCTTTCTCTCGTTCTTCCTTCATGCTCCCCTCCCTCTGTTCGCCATTTCTCGTCTTCCTTTCCTCCTTGTTTCTCTCCATCTTTCTCTCGTTCTTCCTTCATGCTCCCCTCCCTCTGTTCGCCATTTCTCATTCTTCCTTTCCTCCTTGTTTCTCTCCATCTTTCTCTCGTTCTTCCTTCATGCTCCCCTCCCTCTGTTCGCCATTTCTCGTCTTCCGTTCCTTTTCTTCCGCCATTTCCCATTTCTTGTTGTGATCTTTTACTTTCTCCTTACTTCTTATTCACACTTATAATTTCGTTCTCTCCTTTCTTTCGCCCATTCTATCTTTCCAACTCATTTCTTCTTCTACTGTTGATCTTATCCTACTTCTTGTCGGCATCCTCCCCCCTTTTCCCTCCCTCCCACCCTCACTTTACCTCAGTCTGTGCTTAAAGGAATCCACGTTCTCTATGATTTATGGAGACGTTGGTTCGGGGTTGTAAATAAATCGTTCCCCGCGAGGCTGCGTTTGGTCACCACGGAAAGGATAATAATTTGAAGAGAGAGAGAGAGAGAGAGAGATATGGGGTGTGGGGGGGTAGTCCTTGTATGTAGTCTTTTGTCTCCTTGTGTGTGTGTGTGTGTGTGTGTGTGTGTGTGGTGTGTGTGTGTGAAGGGGAAGGGGGATGTACACGGGATGGTAATGGGGGAGGAAGAGGAAATGGAGGACGAGAAGCAGAGGTGGAGGAGGAGGACATGGAACAGGAGGAGGTAGAGGAAGATAATTAAAACGATGAAAAAGAATTATATAACAGGAAAGGAAGTGGATTAATCTGTAGGAAAGGAAGAAAGATACGAATTGACATGTGACGCGTGTTTGAGAAGAGGAGGGAAGGGGAAGAGGAAGTGGAGTAATATGAGACATGGATTGAAGAGGGGAGAGAGGAGGAAGGACGGAGGGAAGGAGGGAGGGAAGGACGGAGGGAAGGAGGGAGGGAAGGAGGGAGGGAAGGACGGAGGGAAGGAGGGAGGGAAGGACGGAGGGAAGGAGGGAGGGAAGGACGGAGGGAAGGAGGGAGTGAAGGAGGGAGGGAAGGAGGGAGGGAAGGACGGAGGGAAGGAGGGAGGAGTCACACCACTACCTATCAGCAATCAACATTCCCGGGCACTTTGTCAACTCGTACAAAGGAGGAAGCAAACATGGAATTGACAGACACACAGACAGACAAACAGATATGGCTACAAAGAACTACACAAACAATAACAGCAACAACAACAACAACAACACTAACCATCTTTTTTTTTTAGCTGTTCCTTTCACTGTAAAAAATAAAAAAAGCATCAACAACAATAAAAATACAAGTCAGCAATCATGAGAGAAAAGAAAGAAAATTAAAACAAAGAAAAACAAGAAGAATTAAGAGGAGGAGGAAGAGAAAAAGAAGAGAAAATAGGGGACGAGAAAGAGTAGAACCTCTCAGATTCATATTTCACTCCTTTTAAGCATTAAGGGGATATTACCCTGGACAAATTTTCCGTGGATCTTCAGTCAAACCACGATTTCCGCTAGCGTGGTTCTCATTTGTTGCTTGTTATTCCTGATGATGATGATGGTGAGTAATACCGTCGTCCTTCAGTGAAATCTACAGTACCTTTGGAAGATCATGGACACGTCAGAAAACCACGGAAATATGAGAACCACGCCAGCGGAAATCGTGGTTTGACTGAAGATCCACGAAAAATTTGCCCAGTGTAATAGCCCCTTTTCCAGGTAGCTCAGTCTCTCCCTTCCCTTGCTTCACACACAAACACACACGGGCCAGGAACACGCCACCCGCCCTACTTAAACCCAAACTGAGACTCACTACATATTCTCAAACGTATCAAACTCTCACTACGACTATTATCCAAGGCCGCAGAGAAGATTCACCGGGCTCTCATGGGTGTGTTTTTTCCCCGTTCAAGATGCAGGAGTTGGGTAGAACTGTCACTAGGATCACAAAATAGTCCATGGAAATCCCAGGAATAATACGAGAGGCTTTTTAAACGGGCGATCTGAGGTGCCGATACATTTAAGAATACAGACTTTCGAATCGCAAAGGAAGACAAGACAGGGACATAGACAGACAGGAAGAGACAGAGACAGGCAGAGACAAAGACAGAGCTAGAGGCAAAAATAGAAGATGAAGAGAGAGAGACAGAGACAGGAGCAGGGTAGAGAGAGGGACATAGACAGAGAGAGACAGAGACAGAGACAGAGATAGAGGCAATAATAGAATCAGATGAAGAGACAGACAGAGACAGGAAGATATAGAGACAGGCAGAGACAGAGACAGAGATAGAGGCAAAAATAGAATCAGATGAAAAGAGAGACAGACAGGAGCAGGGTAGAGAGAAAGAGAGCGCGAGTTGGCGGGCAATATAGCCTTTCACAAAATGCAAGTCTCTTCTCCGCGTCTATGATTTGGCAGGCAGTGATTTGTGCAGGATTATACAGCTTACTCTGGCAGCGCCGTCTGTAATGAAGGGACACGCTACGGCTCAGTACACCACCCCGCCCTGGAGACTGGTAGTGGTGGTGGTGATGGTGGTGGTGATGGTGATGGTGGTGGTGATGGTGGTGATGGTGGTGGTGGTTTGAAATTGTAGCCTGAGAATCGCTGACTTCATTGAGAGAGAGAGAGAGAGAACGACACCCGAAATGACATGTGCCTTTTCTGTGTCACTCTTGCTCCCTTAATACCCCTCCGCCCCCCCTCTCTCTCTCTCTCTCTCTCTCTCTCTCTCTCTCTGGGTGTCCTAGGGCGCGGCAATATGCATTAGAGTTATCTTTCTTTTATCTTCGTCCTCACCCTTGTCCACTCAGCCTGTTTACCTGGCCCTCTCTCTCTCTCTCTCTCTCTCTCTCTCTCTCTCTCTCTCTCTCTCTCTCTCTCTCTCTCTCTCTGTATAAGTTCAACAATATTTTTTTTATTTACTCACTCTATTTTTTTTCATCCACTCATTTTCTTGTTACTATCTATTATTGTTTCGTGTTTGTTTTCTGAGTTTATTTTTTTTACTGTTTCGTTTCCTCCAATAGAATAGACGATAATGGAAGGGTGGAAAGAGGAGAGGAAGTGAAGAAGCAAGAAAAATGGAGAGTCAGAAACACACACACACACACACACACACACACACACACACACACACACACACACACACACACACACACACACACACACACACACACACACACACACACACACACACCGATATTAAGCACACTAGGATGGACACGCCCGAGTATACAATTTGTGGTGTAGAGTTTCCACAAGTCACCCCCTAAAAGAGCGCTCCGTTTTCTTGTCTCTCTTACTTTTCCCTCGTGTCATCCTGGTTTCAATTTCCTCATACGATAGATAAAAAAAAATAGAACAATAAAAACATCAACAAGAAGAAGACGAAAAAGAAAAAAAGAAAAACCTATCTACGTGAACACAATTTTTTTATCTTTTTATTTCTATTTCTTTTTGAAGGGAACGAAAATTTGAAAACCGTGACGAAAAGTGAAAATGAGAAACGGAATCAAAAACTAATTGAAAAACGGACCGCGAAAATAAGCACGAAACGACCATTCTTGTCCCCAGAACGCAGCGGAGGAAGACAAGGACGAGGAGGAGGAGGAGGAGGAAGAATTTTCGTGATCGACAGACAGACACGACTCACTCATTCATAAGACGTTCCTCCTCCCCCTTTTCCTCCATTTCTTCACACACACACACACACACACACACACACACACACACACACACACACACACACACACACACACACACTTAAGCTATATATTGATTCTTTCTCGAGTAGGCCCAGTTGTGTATGTGTGTGTGTGTGTGTGTGTGTGTGTGTGTGTGTGTGTGTGTGTGTGTGTGTGAGTAATTATTATCATTACAGACTACTTCCTTTTATTGATCGCATTGATTACACATAAACAAGGGATCGGCCGTGTGTTTGGGCAGGTAACGTATGATTTACCCTTTTTTCACCTTTTAATAACATGGATTTATTTATTTTTTCTTTCCTCCCCCTTAGGTGTGCTCGGCCCCGGCAGGATTGAGAAATAATATGAAGACAACAAGTTTCAGGTAAGTGGTTGCAGGTGTTTTTTCTTCGTGGCAATCTCATCAACACAAACAGGTACGCAGACGATGTATGTAACCCCCGGCGTCATTGTATACCTGACTTTACCTGTCTCATATACCGAAGCACATATCCAGGTGTACTTTTTTTTGCCGACACTTTCTTGATTGTTTATATATATGTGTATTTTGGTCTAGACTCTAAGGCTCTTCGTCTCATCAGCTCTCCTCCTCATACTGATAGTCTTCTACCTCTTAAATTCCGTCGCGATGTTGCCTCTCTTTCTATCTTCTATCGATATTTCCACGCTGACTGCTCTTCTGAACTTGCTAACTGCATGCCTCCCCCCCTCCCGCGGCCCCGCTGCACACGACTTTCTACTCATGCTCATCCCTATACTGTCCAAACCCCTTATGCAAGAGTTAACCAGCATCTTCACTCTTTCATCCCTCACGCTGGTAAACTTTGGAACAATCTTCCTTCATCTGTATTTCCTCCTGCCTACGACTTGAACTCTTTCAAGAGAAGGGTATCAGGACACCTCTCCTCCCGAAGTTGACCTCTCTTTCGGCCACCTCTTTTGATTCTTTTTTAGGAGCAGCGAGTAGCGGGCTTTTTTATTATGGTTTCCTTTTTTGTGCCCTTGAGCTGCCTCCTTTGTTGTAAAAAAAAAAAAAAAAAAAAAAAAAAGACACTGAAACTAACATCCCTTTAAGGCTAACTATGTATACTTTCCTTTATACATATTTAGATGTATGCATATGTCCACTGAAACATATACATCTGTCTAGTTTTACCTCCACTTTCTCTCTTGACTGTATACTTGTGTATTCTTGGGAGTCTCATTAACACAGGTATGTCTGTTGGGTACCTATGTATACCACCATTCTGTACACTCGATCTTAGGCGTATGCATATATTCACCTTTTCATATAATACATTATTCATAAAAAAACATACAGTAACGTATATTCCCTTTCTATACAAACGTTACAGCTTAACCAATTTGCCTCTCTTCTTGTTTTTCCGTCTCTGTTCGACTCTTATATTTTCGATGTTTCTTCAGGTCTATAATATGTTTGCAAGTTTTTCCCTATCTCAATGTTAAGGAGATAGGCAAGAACTAGCTTACAGATAGAGTTATGACGAAAGGAGTAGAGCAAGCTGTAGTTATGTACATATACGGTTAGGTATATAAATGGATGAAGGAGGGGAGAGGGAGACAAGGGTTAGCTGATGCTTAGGAGCTGCTTGCTGTGTGGATGATGCTGGTTTCTTGCTGTCTCTGTTTATCTCTCTGTGTCCTTGGGTGTCCTTTCTATATATTCTTAAACCACCGTAACCAAAACAGTCCTCCGCTGGGGTGTGTAGATGTGTATCCCTGTGTATCGTTTCTTGCTCTTCATTTCATTTCTAAGCATCATAACCCAAACAGTCTTCCGCAAAGAGTGTATAATTATATAGATGTGTATCCTTATCTGTTCTTTCTCTTTGTAGTCTTTCGTTAACTCCCTTTCGTTAACAGCCCTTACTCAAAAGTGTGTTGTTGTGTCGTCACCTTCGTAAAGAAACCGCCTAAGTCATTATTTTCTACTTTACTGGAAATCAGAAAATAACTGTCATCATCTCATTTGGCTTAAGATTTAGGCAGGATGGAAAAGGCCAATTCTAGAACACTCAACCCCTGAATGACGGAGGCAACTATACAAAAATGGGCGTCACGTGATGAAAAACTGATGTAAACAAAAACCTGGAAATTGCTAAAAAATTACTTAGGCCATTATTTTATGAGGGTGACGATATATTCTTGTGTATCATTTCAGTTACTATTTTTATTTCTTTATCTACTTCTATTTTCATTTACTTTCATCTTATACATCGTCACCTAAACAGTCATTCGTTAACACACACCAGCGAAGGTAACGTTACGCCTTCCATGAGTGTGTTACGAAGTGGGGAGACGCGTGACGTGAAGAAAGCAAACTGGGGTGAAGGGGAAGGAGTGGGGACGGGGGGAGCGGAGGGAGAGGGGGGAGGAGGAGGAAGAGAAACAGGAGGATAAAAGTAAAGTCTAAAACGTCCAATCACAAGCACATGACCCGGATCTTGTTACGGGGAGCTAAATCAGGGTCGTGTTCCGGCACCGCTGCGTCGAGGCATTAAGTGTAATTATGTTATGCGCGCGTGTGTGTGTGTGTGTGTGTGTGTGTGTGTGTGTGTGTGTGTGTGTGTTGCTATTAAGATAGTTTTAGTTCGTATTATTTCATTTATAGATTTGGAAGTCAATTATTATCATTACTATTGTTATTATTTTATTAGGTTAGAGAGAGAGAGAGAGAGAGAGAGAGAGAGACTAATAATAACGTAATGGTCTGATAAAGGGTTAGGAAAGGGAGGAATCAGCAAATAATCCTTTCCTTACCTTCTTCTTTTGTCCCCTTCGGTTATATTTACTTTTCCCCTTCCCTTCCCTTCCCTTCCCTTCCATTTCTACCTTTCTCATATTCTCTCCCTTGCCTCTCTCCTTTCCTCTCCCCTTCTTCCCTTATTATATTCCTTCCTCTTTCTTTTAACCTCATGTCTTGTACCTTCTCTTAACCTTCCACTCCCACCTATTCTTTTTTTTTCCTTTTTCCCTGTTATTTCTCTTTTATATTTTCTTCCTCTTTTCCTTTTCTCTTCAATTTCCTTTTCGTCACTTCTTTATTCTCTTTTCTCATCTCTTCCTCTCACCCATTCTACCTCCCTACACCACATCCTTCTTCACTCCTCCTCCTCCTCTTCCTACACTAACCCTCCCTTCCTTCCCGCTCATCCTTCCTTCACTTCCTCCCAGCCACTGTTCCCCTGCTCTTCCTTTCTCCCCCCTTCCCTCTCCCCTCCTCCCCCCCTTTCCCTTCCTCCCTTAACCACAACAAAAGTCATTCCTAATTTTGTCCATAAAAGTCGTGATGAGCTTTTCTCGAATGGTGAGTCACGGTCTCTCTCTCTCTCTCTCTCTCTCTCTCTCTCTCTCTCTCTCTCTCTCTCTCTCTCTCTCTCTCTCTCTCTCTCTCTCTCTCTCTCTCTCTCTCTCTCTCTCTCTCTCTCTCTCTCTCTGCCATTTTCTTTCTATTTCTATACAAACTTAATAATTGTCTTCTAATCTCTTTTTACGACTCTTTATCTTTGTACGTTCATTAGTTTATTTGTTTTGTTTTTTGTTATTTTCCTCTTTTTTTTTTCTTTCTTTGACCACATTTTTTTTATCTTTCCTTCATCACTTTCTCATTTATCTCCATTTCTCTTCATTTTCCATTTCCCTTTCTGCCTTCTCTCTTACTTTCACTTACTTTCACTCCAATTTTTTATTTCCTGTTATCTAATTTCCATAACTATTTCCTCTTCTTTTTTTACTAATACATTGATCTTCCTTTCTTGCTGCAGATTCTTCTTCTTCTTCACATTATTTTTTTATCATCACCGTCATCATCATTTCGCTCGCTTCCTTTTGCCATTCACATCTGTCTTCATTTTTACTTATCGATTCTTCTTCCTTCCCCCCTTTATCCGTTTATTCCTTTATTACCCTCACAACCTCCTATAATTCCTTCCCCTTCTGTCTCTCTCCGGCATACGACCACAGATGTTGCGCCGACTAAACGAAACTTTCCTACTTTTTCCTTTATTACCATCGTCATTATCGTTTACCCCTCGTCCTATTCGTCGTGTCCCATTCACTGTAATTAATCCGAACAAGAACCAACACATTAGGAATAATTAACTTTTTTTTCTCCTTGTTTCCTTCCCTTCCTCTGTATTCTCCCTTCCCTACAACCCTCCCCTCCCCTTCTCCCTTCCCCTTCTCCTCCCCATCCCCCTCTGGCCTTAATCTTTTCTCCATCCCCCCTCTCTCTCTCTCTCTCTCTCTCTCTCTCTCTCTCTCTCTCTCTCTCTCTCTCTCTCTCTCTCTCTCTCTCTCTCTCTCTCTCTCTCTCTCTCTCTCTCTCTCTCTCTCTCTCTCTCTCTCTCTCTCTCTCTCTCTCTCTCTCTCCTCTCTCCTCTCTCCTCTCTCCTCTCCTTATGTCTCTCCAGTTTTTCCTTCCCATGTTTCCTCCCATCTAACTCCCTCTTCTCCCCTTCCCCATCTCTTCCTTCACCCCTTTGGTCTTATTCTCCCCTCTTTCCCCTTTTGACTCTTCTTTTTTCTCCCCCACCTCCTAGCTCACCCCCTCTTCTCCTTTCTCCTGCCCTCCCTTCCCTTCCCTTTACGACCAGACAGTAAAGGGGGGAAAGGGAGTGAGAGGAACTGTAAAGGGAGGGAAGCAATTATCTAAACTCACCAGGTATTGAAGGGAAAGAGAGGGAGAGAAAGGGAAGGGAGGGGAAGGGGTGAGAAGGAGGAGGGAAAGGTAAGGGATGGTAAGGGAGGAAGGGGAAGGGGGAAAAGGAGGAGAGGGGGGAAGGGGGAGAGAAGTTCAGCTTGGGGGAGGAGAAAGGGGAGGAAAGGTAAAGATGGGAGAGACTGGCAAAAGGGTTGAGGAAAGATGGAAAAGGGGGAGGAAAAAGACTTACAGAAAATGCAGGGAAGACAGAGGATACGAAAAACAGGGAGGAGGAGAGAGTAGAAGGGAGAAAAGAAGAAAGAAGAAGAGAGAGAGAGAGTGAGAGAGGAGATAGAGGTAAAGGAGGAAGGGAGAGAAGAGAGATATAAAGGGAAAGTGAGGAGAAGGAAGACAATAAAGTACGATAGAAAAAGAGAAAGAGGAGGAAGAGAAAGAGAGAGGAGGGGAGAAGAGCAAAATAAGAGAAGGGAGAAAAAGAGTTAGAGACAGAAATAAAGGAAGGAACAAGAGAAGGAAGCAAAGAAAAAGGGAGTGAATGGAAGGTAGGAAAGGTTACAGAGGGGAAGGAAGGGAAGGAAGAAAGGGAAGGAAGAGAGGGGAGGGGAGGGTAGAGGTCGAGAAGGGAGGGGAGGTAAGCCAAAGTGACGGGTAAGCGCCCCATAAGGAGGTGAGGGACGAGGGGAGACTCAGGTAATTTGATTGTGATATTAGATTGTATTTTATTTATTTTTTATTTCTTGTTTATACTTCTCTCGTAACCTGAGGAAGGGGAATGGAAGGGGGGGAGGGGGTTGCTATGCTCTCCCTCTCCCCTCTCTCCCCTTCTCTATATTCTCCCCTCTTGCCTCCTCTGGCGTTTCTTTATCCTCTCCCCTTTTCCTTCCCTTCCCTTCCTACTCCCCTTTTTCCTTTCATTTTTTTTCTTTTTCAGTCTCGCTTCCTTTCTTTCTATATCCTTTCACTCTTTTCATCTTCTTTTCCTCTACTTTCTTCTTATCTTCATCATCTACTTCCTCTTCCATCTACCATTTTCTCACCTGCTTTTTTTTTCTTATCTCCCTTTCGATAGTGTTTCCATTTTCTCTTTTTCTGATTCTCATTCCTTCATTATTCATCTGTATTCTTGATTAGTTTTCTTTATCTTTTTTTTTTGGTGCTTCTTTATCTTCTCTTTACCTCCTGATCCTCCTCTCCCACTCCCCTCCATTCGTTTCTTCCTCCGCTTTCCCTTTCTTCCTCATCCTCTTTCTCTCCCTAATTCCTTTCTTCCTACCTTTCCTATATTCTATTCCCCTCCAATTTTCTGTTATTTTTGTATTGAAAGAGGAGGAGGAGGGGGAAGGGGGGAGGGGAAGGGGGAGGGTGACAGGTGATCTCCAGGCGGCCAGGTGGGCTGATGAATGCACCGACGCTAATTAAAAGACACAGGTAACATTAGTCGCTTTGGAAATTAGTCGGATCAACGAGGAATAAATGGCCCTCTAATTACACACACACACACACACACACACACACACACACACACACACACACACACACACACACGTTGAATTCTCGCTCCCCTGTTTTTGTTTTTTTTAATATCTTTCTCGGTTCTATTTTTTCTACCCCTTCTCCCTTTTGCTGATTCGTCCTTCAGCGCTCGGTAATATTCATACAGACGAGCTGAAATTACACGTACGAAAGGAGGAGGAAGAGGAGGAGGAGGAGGAGGAGGAGGAGAGATAAGGAGGAGAGTTGTTTTTTATCTTTCAGTATTGGACAAAGTAACTATAGTCCTCTCTCTCTCTCTCTCTCTCTCTCTCTCTCTCTCTCTCTCTCTCTCTCTCTCTCTCTCTCTCTCTCTCTTGTTATCGCTCCGTTTGTCGATTTATGGCGCAAAATTAGACGGTCCATCGTGTTTTATGGCACGAGTCTTGCCTCCCCTTGCCCGAAGCCTCAAGATGAACCAGTGTCCGATTCGCGTAATGAAGCTTCGAACCCCTTGTTATGAAGCATCGAATCCCTCATTATAAAGCTTTGGGGTCCCTGTTATGGGGTTTAGAATGTACGTTTTTTGTGAAGTTCTGGATCTTGTTTTCTTTTTCTTTCAAAGCTTAAAGTTCTTGCTTAATGTAAAGGTTTGAATCCTCTGTGTCGAGTGTGTGAGTCTTATGATAAAGGATCCAGTATGTCATTTGTGGTCATTGCTTGTCTTGTTTTATGTTGATGGATTGTAATTCTGGGAGAGTTGGGAAGTTATGGCGTGTGTGTGTTATGTGTGTGTGTGTGTGTGTGTGTGTGTGTGTGTCCCTGAAACAAATGTGTGAACCACGAAACCATTATCTCAATTTAGACTCGTTAGACAAAAAAAAAAAATGGAAAGAAGGAAAAAAAGAAATATAAAGAAAGAAAAAGAAAAAGAAAAAAGAAAGAAAAAGAAAAAAAAGAGACAGAAAAAGCAATTAGTAAAAGAGAAAAGATAAATTAATAGATACAGGAAAAATAAATCACCAAAAAAAAGAAAAAGGAAAAACGAGCAATAAGTGAGTGAAAGAATAGAAAAATAAGTAAATAAAGAGAAAATAAATCACCTAACAACGAAATAAAGACAAAAACAAAGTAAAATAAACAATAAATGAGGGAGTAAGTAAAAATAATAGATAAAACAAGAATAAATCGCCTGCAAATATCACTTTTTTTTATAACTAACAAAAATAAATCGCCTTCAAATATCACTTTTTTTTATAACTAACAAAAATAAATCGCCTTCAAACATCACTTTTTTTTATAACTAACAAAAATAAATCGCCTTCAAATATCACTTTTTTTATAACTAACAAAAATAAATCGCCTTCAAATATCACTTTTTTTATAAGTAACAAAAATAAATCGCCTTCAAATATCACTTTTTTTATAAGTAACAAAAATCAATCGCCTTCAAATATCACTTTTTTTATAATTAACAAAAATAAATCGCCTTCAAATATCACTTTTTTTATAACTAACAAAAATAAATCGCCTTCAAATATCACTTTTTTTTATAACTAACAAAAATAAATCGCCTTCAAATATCACTTTTTTTATAACTAACAAAAATAAATCGCCTTCAAATATCACTTTTTTATAACTAACAAAAATAAATCGCCTTCAAATATCACTTTTTTTAAAACTAACAAAAATAAATCGCCTTCAAATATCACTTTTTTTAAAACTAACAAAAATAAATCGCCTTCAAATATCACTTTTTTATAACTAACAAAAATACATCGCCTTCAAATATCACTTTTTTATAACTAACAAAAATAAATCGCCTTCAAATATCACTTTTAAAAACTAACAAAAATAAATCGCCTTCAAATATCACTTTTTTATAACTAACAAAAATACATCGCCTTCAAATATCACTTTTTTATAACTAACAAAAATAAATCGCCTTCAAATATCACTTTTTTATAACTAACAAAAATACATCGCCTTCAAATATCACTTTTTTTTATAACTAACAAAAATAAATCGCCTTCAAATATAACTTTTTTTTATAAGTAACAAAAATAAATCGCCTTCAAATATCACTTTTTTATAAGTAACAAAAATAAATCGCCTTCAAACATCACTTTTTTTATAAGAGTTTCAATCTTTTCCTTTATCACCTCATGGAATCCAAAGCCATTATTTCAAACTTTCGCACAAGGGTATACATCAGAGTCAAGGCGTCACGTGATCGTCTTTCTTCTATGCGTCATTAACTTTGGACTTACTGAAGCGATCCAAAAACTTTCTTCTCGCGGAATTTGAATATTAATGAAAAGAAAAAGTGTTAGTGAAATAAAATAAAAAACTTCGGAAATCTTTACATCCGCCATTCAGAAAGTTAACGATTAATGAGACGAAGCTGAAATTAGTGAATGAAAAATGAAAATTACTGAGAGAGAGAGAGAGAGAGAGAGAGAGAGAGAGAGAGAGAGAGAATACCAAGTGTAAAATCGGTTAATCTGTGAAGTTGTAAGGAATGAAAAGGAAGAAAAATAAGAAAACAAAACAGAACGAAGGTGGAAAAAATGAAAATGAATGGAATAAAGAAAAGGTGATGTAAGAGAGATTAGAGGAGGGGGTGGAAGAGAAGGGAAAGAAGAAGGGAGGAAGGGAAAAGGGAGTGAATGGAAAGGGAGGATATTGGGAAGCAGAAAGAGGATAGAGTTGAGAGGAAGGGGAAGAAGTGAGGGAGAGGGAAGGTGCAAAATAACGGAGGATTAGAAAAAAGGGAGAAGGAAAGGGTAGATGGGTGGGAAAGGAAGGGGATGCGAATAGGAAGAGGAATAAGAGGAGAATGGGAGGAGGTAGAGGAAGAACGAAGGAAAGAGAAAGAAGGAAGGAAGGAATATAGGAGGAAAAAGGAAAGAAAATAATGAAGGAAAGGATGAGAGAGAGAGAGAGAGAGAGAGAGAGAGAGAGAGAGAGAGAGAGAGAGTTCCTAGGTTCATGGGTTCCAAGTGAAGCATAAAATGAAGCCTTCCGAAGCAGTGATTGATCGAGCTAAAGTTTCGAAACAAATGAATGGTCTGGGATCTCATTTTGACGCATTAGAGGCTGTGTCACGACTCTCTCTCTCTCTCTCTCTCTCTCTCTCTCTCCAAAAAACAGCAATATCACAAACACATTTTTAAAACTCGCATAAAAATCGATAAAACACAAACACTAAAGAGGAAAAAAGGAAAATAAAGGAATATAATAAAGTAAAATAAAAGTAAAGTATAATAAAGTAAAAATAGATAAAGTAAATAAAGTAAAATAAAGTACATAATTAGGTAAAACAAAGAGAAAAAAGGAAAATACACAAAAAAGCCATTATTATAATTATTATTATTATTATTATTATTATTATTATTATTATTATTATTATTGCTGTGACTTTCCGTTTTCTATGCTTCACTACGTCCGGTAATAAAGAAAACGGGACACGCATTAACGAGGAGAGAGAGAGAGAGAGAGAGAGAGAGAGAGAGAGAGAGAGAGAGAGAGAGAGAGAGAGAGAGAGAGAGAGAGAGAGAGAGAGAGAGAGAGAGAGAGAGAGAGGAAATGTAAATGTGAAGCCACGCGTACAACTTCCTTTTAATCTGCTTGATCGACGAAGGACAAAAAGGGGATAAAAAAAGGCAATAAAAATGACAAAAAAAAGTAAGACAGGTGTATTGACATGTCATTGAAGTGTGTCGCAATAAAGGGGGAATGGGGGGAGGAGGGAAGAGAGAGGGAGGGAGGGAGGGAGGGAGGGAAAGAGGAAGGGGAAGGGGGGAGGAAGGGGATAGCTACAGGAAAGGGGGTGGGAAGGAAAAGAAGGGAGGGAGGGGAAGGAAGGAAAGTGAAAGGGAAGAGGGAGAGTTAGGTAAAGGAAAGGAGGGAGGAAAGGAAAAGAAGGGAGGGAGGGGAAGGAAGGAAAGAGAAAAGGAAGAGGGAGGGGGGAAGGAAAGGGAGAGAAGGAGGGGATAGGTTAAGGAAAGGGGGTGGGAAGGAAAAGAAGGGAGGGAGGGGAAGGAAGGAAAGTGAAAGGGAAGAGAGAGAGGATAGATAAAGGAAAGGAGGGAGGAAAGGAAAGGAAGGGAGGGAGAGGAAGGAAGTGGAAGAGAAAAGAGTGAAGAAGGGAGGAAGGGAAAGAGGGTGAATGGAAAGGGAGGATATGGGGAAGGAGAAAGAGGATAGGGTTGAGAGAAAGGGGAAGAAGAGAGGGAGAGGGAAGTTTCAAAATAAAGGAGGATTAGAGAAAAGGGAGAAGGAAGGGGTGGATGGGTGGGAAAGGAAGGGGATGCGGATAGGAAGAGAAATAAGAGGAGAATGGAAGGAGGTAGAAGAAGAAGGGGATGGAAATTAAATGGGAAGTTAAAAAAGGGAGTAGAAATGAAAGAGAGAGAGAGAGAGAGAGAGAGAGAGAGAGAGAGAGAGAGAGAGAGAGAGAGAGAGAGAGAGAGAGAGGATGGGGTAAAGAAACGAGAATGAAGAGGAGAAAAAATGAAGAATGGGAGGAAATAGAAGAGAGTGGGAAATACAAAGGGAGGGAAGGGAGAAAAAAGGAAAGGAGATGGGGGTGAACAATTGGTGTGGAGAGGAGGATGAATGAAGAATAGGAGGAAGTGGAAAGGGAGGGGAAGGGAAGGGGGTGGGGGAGGGGGAAGGAGGGCGTGAAGGGGGCCATTAGCAGGTGAGAGAACCCAGGTGTTGCCTAATGAAGGGCGTGTGTGTGTGTGTGTGAGAGAGAGAGAGAGAGAGAGAGAGAGAGAGAGAGAGAGAGAGAGAGAGAGAGAGAGAGAGAGAGAGAGAGAGAGAGAGAGAGAGAGAGAGAGAGAGACAGCTGAGTTCCTGGTACCACTCATATTTTTTTTCATTTCACTTCGTTTTTTGTTCTTTGCATAAATTAAACTTTCATTTCTATATTAGTTTTTCAATTTTAAATATTTTCCTTTCTATTTTGGGGGGGATTTTTTCTTCATAACTTTTTGTGATGTATTTTGTGGGAGTTTGAAAACCCTTAACAAATTCTTTCTCTGTCTTTTACGAACTTTAATTTTTACTTTTTTTTTTTTGCAATTAGTATATAGTCAGTCAAATGTTCTCCGTCCGTCTATTTATCTGTCCCTGTCTAGTCTCTCTGTCGGTCTTTGTATGCCTGTTTGCCTCACTCCTCCCCCCCCCACCTCCACTCTCTCTCACTCACTCTCTCTCTCAGGCTCATAAAGTCCATAAAATCACTGGCCTCATTATGTATTCAAGCGACAGAAAAAGAACAGACGTCGATTTCCCAAACTTTTGTGTCTTTCTCTGCCGTTTCGGATTAGTGATGTTCGATATTTATTAATTTTATTATCATTGTATTATTTTTGGTGGTGGTGATTGTGATGGTAGTAGTAGTAGTAGTAGTAGTAGTAGTAGTAGAAGTAGTAGTAATAGTAGTAGTAGTAGTAATAGTTGTAGTTGTTGTTGTTGTTGTTGTTGTCTTTGTTGTTGTATTGTTGATATCCTCATCGATCTATCCTCTTCGTTTTTTCCCTTTACTCTTTTCTTTACTTTTCTTTACTCTTTACTTTTCTCTTCAGTCTCATTTGTTTTACTTTTTACCTTAATGCAACTGTGATGGTTTTGTTTCTCCTGTTCATCCTTTTTCTCCCCTCCCTCCCCCTCCTCTCCATGCTCTCTTATCCCTTCCATTTCTAGTTTGCCTTACATTCATCTCTATCTCTCTCCTCCTCCTCCTCCTCCTCCATTCATCATATACTGACCTTTTCATATACAGCACTGCAGACCCTTCCTCCTCCTCACTCTCTTTTTCCTCCTCCTCCTCCTCCTTCTCCTCCTCCTCTTCCACCACCTCTTCCACCACCAACTCCTCCTCCTCCTCCTCTTCCTCCCCCCCTCTTCCACCTCCTCCTCTTCTTCTTCCTCTTTTTACTTCCTACTCTCCTGCCATTTGCCGGTTCAAGTGTAAATTCCTCTAAGTGAATATCTCCACGGCCGATATTAAGAGGAACACGACTCGCCGCTGATTGGTGGGTCGGGGCAGCCGGAGCGACGTTCTGGCTGCTGATTGGTCCGTTGCCTCCTCTTTGCAGCCGAGGTGAGGGCGCTGATTGGCTGGAATTTTCGCCTCGTCTGAAATTAGCTTATTATAGGGAGGAGGCGATCATGGTTACGAGGAGGGGGAGGGAGGGGAGGGGGGAGGTAGGAGGGATGGGGATATGGAGGGGGAGGGGGAGGGTTGTGTGTGTGTGTGTGTGTGTGTGTGTGTGTGTGTGTGTGTGTGTGTGTGTGTGTGTGTGTGTGTGTCTACTTTACCTGATCCTCCCCGTGGCGGTTATACTTGCTTACCTGCCTCCTCCTCCTCCTCCTCCTCCTCCTCCTCCTCCCGTGTGTGCCTGGGAAGGTCTTCTTATCGTGACGTCATCAGTGTAAACAAAAGAAGCGGGTCAGCGTAAGTAATGAGCGGCTATTATTGTGAGTGCGCCCCCCCCCCTTCTCTCTCTCTCTCTCTCTCACTAACTAATACAGAAATCACCCTCGCACTAATATCTCTCTCTCGCCCTCGTATAATCATCATAATCAACCTCAAATTTATACTTTTTCCCCGCATCCCCCTTTTGGAGCCGGCCAGGTGAATGCAGGTAAATACAGGAACACACGGCTGGGCCTCTATACTTAAACCCGCAAACGCTCTCTCTTGCTCTCTCTCCTACACCATCATCGGGGGGACTAACGCAATCAGGCCCAGCATATAAGGGGCATTTGCCTATACTTACCGAGGGGACTAAAATGCACTCTGAACGTAGGAATATCTTGCTTATATACCCGTGGATACCTGTGGACTACCTTGACATCAGCGGCTCCGCGTCTAATACTCGTCCGCACCTGTATGCTAGCGGACAGGCAGCTTTCAAGCCTCAATCTTAGGTAATTTTAGGCAAGATAGCACAACAGCCCAGCAGGTATTTGAGGCGGGAAGAGAACTAGGAAGAGGAGGGGAGAGGAGTGTGAGGGTGGAAGAGAACCAGGAGGAGGAGGGGAGAGGAGTGTGAGAGGTGGAAGAGGTCTATGAGGAGGTAAGAGAGAAGAGTGTGGGGTAGATGAGAACCAGGAGGAGGAGGGGAGAGAAGAAGGAGAGGAAGGGGGTCTAGGTAGGTGAGGAGAGGTAGATGAGAACCAGGAGGAGGAGGGGAGAGGAGTGTGAGGGGTGGAAGAGGTCTACGAGGAGGAAAGAGAGGAGAGTGAGGGGTAGATGAGATGAAGGTGGAGAGGTGGAGAGATAAGAGGAGGATGAAGAGGAGGAGGAAAAGGACCAAGAAGTAGAAGAACTAGAAGAAGAAATAAAAGAAGAAGAGGAGGAAGGCGAAGAGGAGGAAGAGTAGCAGTAAAGAGGAGAGGTAGGAGAAAGAGGAGAGGTAGGAGTGAGATGAGAGAGTAGGAGAGATAGAGAGGAAGATACAGAGGAAGAGGAGATACAGAGGAGGAGAAGGAAGGACAGGAGAGGAAGAGGGGGAGGAGGAAAGATAGAACGGTAAGATACAGAGGATGAAAAGGAGGAGGAAGAAGAGGAGAAACAGAGGAAAAGGAGAGATAGAAAAGAATGAGACCAGAGGAGGAAAAGGACAGACATAAAAAAAGGAATGAAAGAGGAGGAGGAGGAGAAGGAGAGACAAGAGGACGAGGAGGAGGAGGAGGAGGAGGAGGAGAAACAGAAGAAGAGAAGAGTTAGAAAAGGATGAGACCAGAGGAGGAAAAAGACAGACATAGGAAAATGAATAAGAACATAAGAACATAAGAACGTAAGGAGTCTGCAAGAGGCCGGTTGGCCTATACAAGGCAGCTCCTGTACACTCAACCCCACCTTACCTCACCATCCATGGCTTTATCTAACCTCTTCTTGAATGTATCTATGGTATTGGCACCCACAACATGGCTCCCAAGCCTGTTCCATTCGTCCACCACTCTATTAGTGAACCAATTCTTGCCTATGTCTTTGTTGAATCTGAATTTGTCTAACTTAAAACCATTGCCACGCGTCCTACCTGGCTCTTTCACTCTCAAAATTTTATTGACATCCCCTTTATCAAATCCCTTCATCCATTTATAAACTTCGATCAAGTCTCCTCGCACCCTTCGCCTTTCTAGAGAGTGTGGATTTAACTGCTTTAGCCTGTCTTCATAAGGCAAGTTCCTCACTCCCTGAATCATCTTCGTCATCCACCTCTGTACAGATTCTAACATCTTGATATCCATTCTATAATAGGGGGACCAGAACTGAACTGCATAATCGAGATGAGGTCGAACTAGTGCTAAGTAAAGTTTGAGGATGACTTCAGCGCTCCTATTGCTCACGCTCCTTGAGATGAAACCTAGTACTCTGTTTGCCCGATTTTTAGCCTGAATGCATTGAGCCCTAGGACGGAGGTCAGCGCTCACTAGGACTCCTAAGTCTCTCTCCCAGACCTGCTTAGAGGAGTGTCATTTAAGGAGTAATTGTGTGGGGTTATTCCTACCTACACTCAAAATGCTACACTTCCCGACATTGAATTCCATCTGCCACTTCCTCGCCCAATCATATAGTCTGTCAAGCTCATCCTGGAGAACGGTAGCGTCGCTGTCTGATTGGATTACTCTACCGATCTTGGTATCATCTGCGAACTTACTGACATCGCTACTGATTCCTGTGTCCAAGTCATTGATGTAAATAATAAAAGCAGAGGGCCCAGCACCGACCTGTGGGACTCCACTCGTAACACTGCCCCATTCAGATTTCCTACCATTGATTTGCACTCTCTGCTTCCTACCACTAAGCCACGCCCTGATCCAGCTCAAAACTTTCCCATCTACGCCGTGAGCCTGTAATTTTAGTAATAGCCGGTGATGAGGGACTTTGTCGAACGCTTTACTGAAATCTAGATATAATATGTCATAGTTTTCATCTCTGTCAACCGCCTCGATTACTTTAGTGTAGAAGGACAACAGGTTAGTAAGGCAAGACCTACCCTTTGTGAACCCATGTTGTGAGTCATGAATTAAATTATGCTTTTCTAGATGGTCCCGAATGCTCCTGGCTATAATCGACTCTAACATCTTTCCCACAACTGATGCTAAGCTAATTGGGCGATAGTTTGAGGTGGCTGACTTGTCTCCCTTTTTGAAAATCGGCGTCACATTGAAAGAGGAGGAGGAGGAGATTCAGAAGAGGAGAAGGAGACAAGAGGAAGACGAGGAGGAGAAGGAGGAGAAACAGAGGAAGAGGAGAGATAGCAAAGAATGAGACCAGAGGAGGAAAAACACAGACATAAGTAAAGGAATGAAAGAGGAGGAGGAGGAGAGACAAGAGGAGGACGAGGAGGAGGAGGAGGAGAAGAGGCGGAGGGTAAGAAGAAAATGTCCACTTTCAAGCAGACAGAAAAATGCTGAACACCTTCGGCGCCACAAGGTCGGCAGGTGCGCGGCGGCGGGCGGGGATGTGAGCCTTAGCACACCTGAGGAGCAAGGTCGCCGACAGGTGTTCTCATAAGCCGCAGGTAACATCTATCACGGCCGGAATTTATAATCTGATCTGACGAAGGTTTCCAGTTTTTGTTTTGCTTTGTTTTTCGTGGTGTTTCTTTCTCTTTCTTTCTTGCTTTGTCTTCAGTTTTTGTTTTTTGTCTTTTTTCTTGCTTCTTTTTTCTCTTTTCTTGTCTTCTTTCGACCTCTCCTCCTCACCTTTTGTTTTTGTCGTTCTCCTTCTTTTTCTGTCTTTTTTTGGTCTTTCGTTCTTTCGTACCTTGCCCTCTCTCTCTCTCTCTCTCAACAGGTAAACGCAATCACCTGTAATCACCTGAAAGCAATTAAAGATAAAGGTGAACGGTGACCTTAATTAAACCACACCTGCAACCCTCAAGCCCACACCTGAAAACACACCTGAAGACTCACCTTTCCACACCTGATTTTAAGATTCCGTGAAAATAGCAACAAAAAAATAATCTGGTCAGAACGCGACTTAATTTCCGGGATATTTTTAGTCTCTTATCAAAACATCCTTATTAACACTTTCGGCAACGGGGAGGAAAAGAAGCGAGAAATAAGTCACGGGAGGAGGAGGGAAGGGAAGGAGAAGCAATAGAGAAAGTGATGAGTAACTATAAACGAAAAAAAAAGGTCCTGTTATGGATAATGGAATTGGATCTCGCGGCAGGTGGATGTAATGGGATCAGAACCCTTTCTTCTGTGATCGTTGAGGAGGATTGGAATGTCCTGGAAAGGCGAACAGCGAAAGTTAATTCTCTTCCAAACTAGTTGCAATAAAAAGGGAAAAAAAAAGTAAGAGAATGAGGAAGAGAAGGAAGAGGAGACTGAAGAGATTTAGGGAGGCAGGAAAGAAGAAGAGTAGGAGTTCAGGGATGATGAGGAGGAGGAAGGAAAACAGTAGAAGAAAGAGGAGAAGGAGGAGGAGGAGGAAGGCAAGTAGCAGGAGGAGGAGGAAAGAAATGTGGATGAGGAAGAAAAAGAGATCGAAGAGGAAGAAGACAACGAGTAAGAAGAGGGAAAGGAGGGGAGAAGAAAAGCATTAAAAGAAGTAAGAGGGGGGAATATGGAATAAAAAGGGGGATAGGAGGAAGATAGAGGTTGAAGATGAAGACTACGAATAAGAAATAAGGAGGAAAAGGAGTAAAAGAGAGGAGGAGGAAGGTAAGTATGTAAGTGAGGGTAGGTAGGTAGAAAAGGGGGTAGATAGGTAGATTAAAACGCTGCATTGGTTGGTAGTACAGAGGATACATTGCACTCTGGAGATCTTGTTTAATGGCGCAGCGAGACAAGGAGAGCGCCGTGATAGCATTCCACTCCTGCCGGCCACTGACTCCTCAAGCGATGATGTGGAGTGACGCATTCCACCCACCACATACTCCTTCACTCATGCCTCTAGCCAAACATCTCTATACCATTTACATTTTACTCATTCCACTACTTTCCACCTCTTCTCATTCCATCGCCTTTAGTATTTCCACCTCTACGCACTCCATTTTCCACATCACATCCACCTTTACCCATTTCATAGCTTTCTCTAGTTCCACCGTCTAGTCATTCCACCATCTCTTCCACTTCTCCCGTCTACTTATTCCACCACCTCCAATGCTTCCACCTCTACTCAATCTATCACTTCTAGCTCTATTCATTCCACATCCTCCACTTCTTTCACCTCTTCCCATCCCATCACTTCCACTATATCCACCTATAATCATTCCACCCCCTCCTTCATAACTTTTTTTTTCTTTCAATATATCCACTTTTTCCTTCAACGACTTATTTTCCATCCACATTCCATCCACCTTTAGTACACTTCCACTGTCACTGTCACTAGTTCCACCGTCTAGTCATTCCACCTCTACCACTTCTCCCGTCTGCTTATTCCACCACCTCCAATACTTCCACCTCTCCTCAATCTATCACTTCTACCTCTATTCATTCCACATCCTCCACTTCTTTCACCTCTTCTCATCCATCACTTCCACTACTTATACCTCTATTCATTCCACCACCTCCTTCATAACTTCTTTTCTTTCAGTATATCCACTGTTTCCCTCAACGCCTTATTTTCCATCCACATTCCATCCACCTTTATTACACCACTGTCACCACCTCCACTACCTCTTCCTCCCCCTCCTTTCCCGTCGGTACCTCCACGACCTTCTCCACCATGTCTAATTCCTCCACAACCTCCACCTTTCCCACTTCTTCCACCCCCACCTTCACCACCACTCCTTCCTCCCCTTCCTTCTTCACCATGATAATAATAAGAATCTTCACCATCTTCAGACGTTCATCATTCCAACTATTACTGTCTTTAACTTTCCTTCCTCCTTCTCTTCTTCCTGTATTTTCTTATTTATCTCTACCACTTCTGCTCTTCCCTATCCTGCACCAGCACCTCCTTCTTCTCTTTTTTTTCTATTTCTCTAACTTCACCACTGCCTATGCCTCCTCCTCCTCCTCCTCCTCCTCCTCCCCTCGAATATGCAGCACAGTTCTGGCCCCCTAATCACAGGAAGGACATTGAATTACTGGAGAGAGTTCAGCGACGCGCCACGAAACTTATTCCACCCTTAAGGGCTCAACCGTATGAAGAAAGACTCAGGCGACTCAATCTATCTACGCTGGAAAAGAGACGCTTACGAGGAGATATGATTTAGGTCTTCACGTACCGGAAAAAGTCTAGTAACATCGATCATTCCAAGTTTTCTGAACTCTAAACCAACTCAAGAACTAGAAATAATGCCCTACCTGTCCAAGCGAGAAACTGTAGTACAGATATAAGTTTCTTCTCAAACCGAATCATCCGCCATTGGAACAACCTCCCTGCAGAAAAAGAGAATATACCATCACTTCGTTGCAACAGGAGTCAACTGAACATACGTACCGAGGTGCTGTGATCCGTTCTGTGGGCACTGAAGTGACTGTCGAGCAGATTAAATCACTAGAGCGGGCAGCCTCGTAATGAGCCAATAGGCTTTCTGTTGCCTGTCTTTCCATGTGTCCTCCTCCTCCTCCTCCTCCACCACCACGACCTTCCCGGAAGAGATGACACAATAACGAGAAATTGAAATCGACGAGAACTTTACTCCCTTTTTTCGTCGAGTTTAAAAGGTCGCTAAAGGCAGACGAGAGCGTGATTAGAGAAGACATACTTGAGGCGGCCGCCGCGGAGACAAAGACGCTGGCGTGACGGCGGGGAGGGACGGGAGACGAACACGACGCGGAGACACGGAAGGAAGGCTGGCGATCAATTGGAAGTTTTTTTAGTGCTTCATAGGTTCAGAAAGCCGAAGAAAGATACAGGGAACAAAGACGAGATTAATTTGAAGTATATACGTCTCTTTTTTTTCTTCTTTTCTTTCAAAGGTCGGTAAATGCAAATATGGATACAGGGAAGGAAGTTTTGAAGTATGTGCGTTCTTACATATATTTCAAAACTCCAGAAAGGCTGAAATGGATACAGGGAATGAAGACTTGTGATCAACTTGAAGGATGAACGTACTTTCACATATTTCAAAGGCCCGGAAAGGCTCAAATAGATAGTACAGGGAGTGAGGACTTGAGATCAATACGTTACTTCAAATGTCGGCCAATATGCAAGTGGGATTAAGGAAGGAAAGCTCCGTTCTCGACTAAGACCCCCCAAAAATGTACGCTCCGCCCGCCCCACCCCCCAGAAAAAAAATGCAAATCACCTCACGAGAGAAAGATGGAGGAAAGGGAAATAGAAAAAAAACTAACACGTATATAAAAATGACAGAAAAAAAGCCAAAATGTTACTTATCAAGCCACCACCACCACCATAACAACAACATCAACAACAACAACAACAACAACAACAACAACAACAACAACAACAACAACAGGAAGCACCGCCACACCGTCGAGGACACAAAATGATGAAAGAAAGAAGGGAAAAAAAATCCTTCACAGAGAATCCGGAAATGTGACACTGAATGAGGAGGAGGAGGAGGAGGAGGAGGAGAAAAGTATGTTGTATTAGGCCTTGATTTAAAGACACCTTATTCTTCCTTCTTACCCCTTCTTCCTTTTCTTCCTCTTCTTTTCCTCCTTCTTCCTCCTTTCTTCTCTCCCTCCCTCTTAAAACTTGCGGCCTTCCCCCTTCCCCTTTTTCTCTGTTCGTTTCTCCTCTTCTACCTCTTTTCCCCTCTCTACTTCCCCGCTTTCTTCCTTTTCCATTCTTCTTTTCCTCCTCCTCCTCCTCCATTTAAAACATACTCTCCTTCCTGTTCCCTTCTTCCTTTTTCTTCTCCTCTCTAACACATTTTATCTACCTGTCCACCTATTCTAATCACCATCTCTCCTCTTCTTATTCCTCTTTTCCCTCTTTATCTCTTCCTCCTCTTCTTAAAATCACGTGTGCTTGCCTTTCCTCCTTACCTCTTCCTCGTCCTCTTTCTTCCATCCACTGCTCCTCCTCTTTCCTACCTCCACCACCTCCTCCTCCTCCTTCGCTCTTCCTCCCCCCTTCCCTTTGCGTGCGGGCGAGGTCGATGAGGTGAATGGGAGGCTGATGACGGAGTGAATAGTGGAATGTCGTGAATAATGGAGTGGCTCGTCATGAGGAAATGGGAAGACCGAGAAGCCATGAGCCGGGCCGGAGTCAGGCATGGCGGGGCGGCGGGGAGGGAGGGGGGGGGGGAGGAAAAAAGGGGAGGGGGGTAGAGGGAGGGGAGAGAGAGAGAGGGGAGGGAGGGTGGAAGAAAGAGTGAGAGGATGGAAGGAAGGAAGGAAGGAAGGAATTGAAGAGTAGAGTAGAGTAGAGAAGAGAAGAGGAGAGAAGAGAAGAGAAGAGAAGAAGGGGAGGGAAAGAAACAGGCACAAAGAGGGGGGGAGAAATAAACAGACAGAGAGACAGAGGAAGAAACAGGCACAGAGAGGGGGGAGAAATAAACAGACAGAGAGACAGATGAAGAAACAGGCACAGAGAGGGGGGATGAAATAAACAGACAGAGACAGAGGAAGAAACAGGCACAGAGAAGGGGGAGAAATAAACAGACAGACAGACAGAGGAAGAAACAGGCACAGAGAAGGGGGTGAAATAAATAGACAGAGAGACAGAGAAAGAAACAGGCACAGAAGGGGTGAAATAAATAGACAGAGAGACAGAGAAAGAAACAGGCACAGAGAAGGGGGAGAAATAAACAGACAGAGAGACAGAGGAAGAAACAGGCACAGAGAGGGGGGGAGAAATAAACAGACAGAGAGACAGAGGAAGAAACAGGCACAGAGAGGGGGGGAGAAATAAACAGACAGAGAGACAGAGGAAGAAACAGGCACAGAGAGGGGGGAGAAATAAACAGACAGAGAGACAGAGGAAGAAACAGGCACAGAGAGGGGGGAGAAATAAACAGACAGAGACAGAGGAAGAAACAGGCACAGAGAGGGGGGGAGAAATAAACAGACAGAGAGGCAGAGGAAGAAACAGGCACAGAGAGGGGGGGAGAAATAAACAGACAGAGAGACAGAGGAAGAAACAGGCACAGAGAGGGAGGTGAAATAAACAGACAGAGAGACAGAGGAAGAAACAGGTACAGAGAGAGAGAGAGAGAGAGGGGCGGGGGGGAGGCATATCAGATTCCAGGTTTTCTTAGTTTAGGCTCCATTTCCGAACACGTCAGCCAATCAGTTTTCTTACACTTTATGGCCGGGATCTTCTTTCGCCGAGACTGTCTTTAATGAACCTCTTAAAAGGGAATCCAGGATGAGGTCGAGTCACGTTTCCAATAATTTCACGATCAACGAGTGACATTCAGGGTGAGGGTTTTTTTTTCTGTCTGTCTGTCTGTCTGTCTGTCGGTAGGTTTCTCTCTCTCTCTCTCTCTCTCTCTCTCTCTCTCTCTCTCTCTCGCCGCCATTTTGTTAAGGAATTTTAATTTCAAAACGCGTTCCCGGTCACGTTTTGAATAATTCCCCGACGCATCGCGGACGTACACCCGCACGTTCTTGTCCGTCGCTCGCCGTCGAGGGTCCGAGGAACACAAGAACACGGCCACTCCTTGATGAGCTGATGATGGGGATGAAATTAACTTGTTTTTAGGCACGTTTCTTTCCCTCCGCCAGTGCTACATTATGGAATACATTCACCCATAAAGAAAACAATAAATAACTGATGTGTTGATGTGGTTGAATTAGTTTTTTTTTAACATGTGGTTCAACGAGCTTAGCGAACCGCAAATATTCCTAGTTGGTGCCTCCGTGGTCTGGTGGTTAGCACTCCTTACTACGAATCCGTTGGCCCAGCTTCGAATCCCAACCTGGGCGCGCAGCCAACCCAATTGTTCATCCCTCCTTCCAGGCTAGTCGATAAATGGGTACCTGGGGAAACCTGTGCAAGGTAAACTGGTAACCCGGATGTCACACTGGCCCTGTGCCCCGGGGTTATGAGTCCTCACACACCACAGGCTCCAGGGCCAACGAAAGATGAGCACCGCGGCCACGCGCAGCTTTGGCGTATGGTCCCCGGCACTACCATTCTGCCTAGTTACCTAAGACTGGAACACACCAGAAGCTGTAAGACATAACCACTCAGCCCCTGGAGTACGTCTTGAAATAAGCTCTCAGATTAGGAACAGTACCACGAAACACTGGGTTGAACTAAAACGCATAAAATCAATCACAAAAAAAATGAAGCAAACACTGGAAGCCGGAAATGAAACACCGAAACTTTGGACGAGCAGCAGATCATTGAATGAAACACATAGAGAGCCGAGGTAAAATTGAAGGAGCCACAACAGTAAATCAATCTTAAAACTCTGAAACAAGCACTCAGGTCCCAAAAACTGAAAATTCGAAACTGAACGAACAGCAGATCTTTGAATGAAATATACAGTATATAGAGCCGAGGTAGAATTGAAGGAACCACAACAGTAAATCAATCTTAAACTCTGAAACAAGCACTCATGTCCCAAAAACTGAAAATTCGAAACTTTGAACGAAACACACTGACTTATAATTAAATTTCGAAACCTAAAATTTTGGACCCTAAAAATAATCTTCAGGAAATGGGGAATCACCAGCTGCAAGAAGGGAAGGTGACGACGATGGGCAGATGAGGGGCACTAATAAAGACACCTGGATATTGCACTTACCTGGAAATTCATTAACTGGAACTCGACCTGCAGAGGAGAGAGAGGGAAGAGGAAGACAAGGAGGAATGATGATAAAAAGAAGAAAAAAGATGAAATAGAAGCAGATGAAGATGGTGAAGGTGAAGAAGAAAAAAAGAGAAGGAAAACGAAAAAAAATAAAAATAAAAATAAAAAGAAGAGAAGAGAGGGAAGAGGAAGACAAGGAGGAATGATGATGATAAGAAGAAAAAAGATGAAATAGAAGCAGATGAAGATGTTGAAGGTGAAGAAGAAGAAAATAAAGAAGAGAAGGAAAACGAAAAAAAGAAAAAGAAAAGTGAAAAGAGGAGAAGAGAGGGAAGAGGAAGACAAGGAGGAATGATGATAATAAGAAGAAAACGATGAAATAGAATCAGATGAAGATGATGAAGGTGAAGAAGAAGAACAAGAGAACAAGATGGAAAACGAAAAAAAGAAAAAAAGGAAGATAAAAGAAGAGAAACAAAGAAAACAGAGCAAGAAAAAAACAGAAGGAGAAAGTGAACAAAGGAAGCTGTAGAAGTCAGATGATGATGATGATGATGATGATGATGAGGCGACAAAGAAAAAAAAGGAACAAGAGATAAAAGAAAAGGAAAAAAAAGGATAGAGAAAAAAAAGGATAAAGACAATGGACGAAGAAGAAAAAAAAAGGACAAAGATAGGAGAGGCAGAGCGCGAAGGAGAAAAGGGAGGAGGATAAAGTGAAGAAAATGGAGGAGGAGGAGGAGGAGGAGGAGAGGAGGAAGAGGTAACAAGTCTTATCAATCATTACCGCCTTCACAACCTCTGATTTCCATTATGAAGCGTAAAATTGCCCCCTTCTCAGACTTTTTCTCTCTCTCTCTCTCTCTCTCTCTCTCTCTCTCTCTCTCTCTCTCTCTCTCTCTCTCTCTCTCGCTCGCTCGCTCGCTCGCTCTCGCTCTCGTTCTCGGTCTTATACTCTTTCGATTCTGCTTTTCTCCAACGATCTCCTTCCTCCTCCTCCTCCCCCTCCTCCTGCACTCTGGTTGTCATTTAATTTTTCTTCGCCCCTAATATCAGGCATTGGAAGTATTTGTGGAGGACGTTGGATCGCTCTTCTTGTTCTTCCTCTTTTTCTTCTTTTTTTTTGGGGGGGGGTATGCTCTTCTTTTTTTTTTCTTTTTTTTTCTTCTTCTTCGTCGTCGTCTTTTTCTTTTTCTTCTTTTTCCTCTGTTTCTTTTTCTTCTTTTTCCTCTGTTTCTTCTTCTTCTTCTTCTTCTTCTTCTTCTTCTTCTTCTTCTTCTTCTTCTTCTTCTTCTTCTTCTTCTTTCTCTTCTTCTTCTTCTTCTTTCCCATCGCTGTATCGTCTTTATTGTTACTCATTTTTTTTTATCATTATTATTATTGCATTATGATGAATTCTTTTTTAGTTATATGTTTGTCTTAGCTTCTTTTATTCTTCGTTTTTGTGAAGGTTTTTAGGTTATCTGAAAACGTCCGTGTCTGTGTATTTTGTGTAACGTTTCATATAATCTCTCAAGTTGTTTTTTTTCCTCCGACATTTCTATTTTTTTCATTTTCTTCTTTTTTTTAATAGTCATTGCGGCAAAACTTATGTAAAAATATTCGTCACTTCATTTTTTTCTTCTTTTTTTCATTATTTTTACTCGACACTATTTTCTCTTCTAATCTCCATGCGCCGCTCAGCTCTCAATCATCGTCTCGCAATATCCACGTTCTCTCATAATATTATTTCTCGGGAAAGTATTATTTTCATACAACTTTGATCTTATTATACTCATTCTGATCTTCCTCGCTTCAGACGTCCTCTTCTCTGATTGGCTCCTGATCTTTAAGGCAACGGCTGTCCTCAAGACCAATGGGAGGGCGAGGAAGAGGAGGAGGAGGAAGAGGAGGAGGTGAAGGAAGAGGAGGAGTGACCCAGATGAAAAGATGGAGCATTCTCTCTCTCTCTCTCTCTCTCTCTCTCTCTCTCTCTCTCTCTCTCTCTCTCTCTCTCTCTCTCTCTCTCTCTCTCATAAATTCGTGTTATTATTGTCTTTTTTGTCACATTTTCGCTTGTTGCTTTCTTTCGGTCTTATTATCGTGGATGGTGACGGCAGCGGTGATGGTGGTGGTGATGATGGTGGCGGTGATGGTGGTGGTGATGATGGTAGCCAGCGGTAGGGATGGGTGTGATAATGGTAGCCTATGATGGTAAGGCCAGTAGTGATAGGGGTGTTGATATGGCAGTAATAATAGTAGTGGTAGTAGTAGTAGTAGTCGTAGCAGTAGTGGTGGTGGTAGTAGTAGTAGTAGTAGGAGGAGGAGGAGGAGGACGAGGAGAATCGATATAAGTGAAGGGCAGCAATAATAGTGTTAGCAGTGATGGTTGTAAGAGTGAAAATGTCGGAAGGGAGAGGGAGGGGGCAAATTCCTGGGCATTGCAGCACCGGGGGAGCCGAACACGCAAGCGCCGAATCCTCCCATCAGCGTTGCCCACTTCCCCGACGCGCCGCGAAGACCCGTATTTACACCGCCCTCTCCGATTCCCTCCCCCCAGCCTTCCCCAGCCCCTCCCCAGCCTGCTGACCCCTTGCTTTACCCTCCAGGCGTCTCTACTCTCCCCAACGTGGCTATTTGTGCATATCTATCCTCTCTGTGTCCGGTTGTTGCTTGAGATTCGTTTGTTTTGTGTCGTAGCGGAAGGCGAAGTCAGGGGTCAAGGGAATGGATTCGGAGACATGCGACGATGCCATTCAGCTCATGTATTATCTCAATCGTCCATTATTCTCCGGCTGTCAGTCAAACGGGGCATATTTCAATAGGCAGCGTGCAGTCACTAATAACAGAGACTCCACAGCTCAAGAGAGACTCAAGGAACCAGCGAAGAAGACGAGGGAAAACAAGCCCTCTTTCCACCCCACCGAAGTCTCGAAGTCCGCAGCACCTCCGCCATTCCCGAGCGTCGCCAGCCGTGTCTGTCTCTTTACAAGGTTTTTATGCACCGGGGAACAAGGATGAGTCGGAGGGTAATGCTGCCGGGTGTTATTGTTTAATGTCCCCGCTTGGCCGAGGCACAAAGAGTTCTTCTAGCCGTGCTCCGTGCTGCCTTCCGACTCTCTGGGTCATATTCCTCGCCCAAGCACGCATATCTGACTAGACTTTCATAGGAGTTTGGGGCATTTCCAGGGGTAGTTGTAGGACCCTTCTGGTAGTTTGACCCTTCTTTTGTGCCATGAAACTATAAAAATACTCATTAGAACGCGAATGATCTCCTTTTCGGCCTTTGGGAATGGTTGATGTGAGGGGTGGATGGAAGCGTCTTCATAGGAGTTTCGGGCATTTCCAGGGGTAGTTGTAGGACCCTTCTGGTAGTTTGGCCCTTCTTTTGTGCCATGAACCTACAGAAACACTCATTAGAACGCGATTGATCTCCTTTTCGGCCTTTGGGAATGGTTGATGTGAGGGGTGGATGGAAGCGTCTCACAATACCAACCCCTTTGTTCTTCAGCCTTGTTTTCGCGGGCCGTCGACTGCACAAGATGACTGACGGCCTCGGCATGCTTGTCTAGAGCCCGTGTCCGTGTCCTGGCGTGCGTGCGTGTGCGTGGATTTGTGTCCCGTCAGTGAATCACGAACGCCAAGGGAATAATATCTCAGAAGACAATACTGGAACTGTCAAAGGCTGCCTCCCTCCCTCCCTCCCTCCCTCCCGCCCTTCTTTATGTGACTTCCTCCCTCCCTTCCTCCCTCCCTCTATCCTTCACTTCATTCTAGTTCTCTCCACAAATCCCTCCCTTCTCCCTCCCTTCCTCCCTTCTTTATGTGTCTCCCTCCCTCCCTTCCTCCCTCCCTCTATCCTTCACTCCTCAAGTCTCTAGTTCTCTCCACTGATCCCTCCCTTCTCCCTCCCTTCCTCCTTTCTTTATGTATCTCCTTTCCTCCATTTCTCCCTCCCTTCCTCCCTTCTTTATGTCTCTCCTTCCCTCCATATTTCCCTTCCTCCCTTCCTTCACTTTTCCAAGTTTCTAGTTCCCTCCATGCTTCCCTCTCTCGCTCCACTCCTCCCTCCCTCCCTCCCTCCCTTCGCTCTTCAAGTCTGTACCTTCCTTAATACGTCCCTCCCTCCCTCCCTCCTTTCCTCATGCGATCCCTTCTCTTTCCTACCTACCATAGTTCCCTTGCTAGCTCCTCCTCCTCCTCCTCCTCGGCCCCCGGAAGGAGTCAACCAGATTTCCGTTTCCCTTTTCATCTTGGGCCGCATAATGGCAACAATTACAGCGTTTAATCACAAAAGGCGGAGTGGGGCGGACGGGAAGCGGCAGATGAGGATAGCTGACCTTCACCACGCGGGGAAGATGGGGAGGGGGAGGAGGAGGAGGAGGAGGATCTATTTTCTATCTCCCTCTCTCGCTCTCTCTTTGCTTTTGAGTAGGAGTGAGATAAAACGAAGTGGAGGAATGAAGAAAAGATTGGGAGGAGGAGGAGGATATTTTCTCTCCTTAATTCCTTCTGGCTTTGAGTAGGAATAAGACAAAATGAAGAGAGGAAGTAAAGAAAAAGATGGAGATGAGGATTTGTCTTTCTTTCTCCCTCTCTATCCCTCTCTCTCTCTTTCTTGTTTTGAGTGGGAATGAATCAAAAGGAGAAAAGGAATTAGGAAAAAGATTGGGAGGAGGATTGGATTTACCTTTCTCTCCCTCTTTCACTCATTCTCTTTCTGGATTTGGGAAGGAATAAAACAAAGCAAAGGGAAGAAATAAAGACAACGAGGCAAAACAAAATCAAATTCACATTCATTCAAGGTTACAAATCGCATGAAAAAAAATACACCTAAAAAACATCGTACAAAAAACGTGAAAAAAAACAAAGAAAAACCTGAATCATATCAACACGAAAGCCTTAATAAAACATCCCAGTAAAGACTCCCCATCCTTCCCCTCTCCATCCTACCCCCATTCTCCCATCCTTTCCTCCCCGTGTGTGTTGCAGGGGCGCTAATCCCCACGCTGAAGACCTGCTGGGGAGGCGCTCTGAGGCAGGCGTCCCCGGCGGCGCCCCCCGGAGAGGAGCCGCAACAAGGCCGCCCCGTCACGCCGCCTGGCCGGGGGGGAAGTGGAGACGCAGATTGCAGATGTCAGACAGTAATTGTGGAGGGTAATTTACGTATCAGTGTAGTGTACCGGCCATTGTTGGGGGAGGGGGGGAGGAGGGGATGGGTAAGGGGAGGAGGAGGAGGAGGAGGAAAAGGAGGAGGTGGTAGGGGATGGGTTGAGTTAGAGGGATGGGAGTGGTAAAGAGAAGGGGAAGGAGGAGTGAGTCAGGACTGGGGAAGGAGGGAGGGATCAGGGTGGAGGGATGAATATAGGGGAAGGAGGAGGAGGAGGAAACATGGAAATACAAACGCCCAGGCAGCAGAAAACCTGTTGGCTCATTGCGAGGCTGCCTGCTTTTAGTGATTTAGTCAATTTGTCAGCCACTAGAGTGACCTGAGGAAATGATTAATGCGGATTTGAAACAAGTCTTTTAATACCTGAACAAGTTAAGGAAGGGAAGAGTGCATGAAGGTGGAGGCAAGGCGGGAGAGGAGGAGGAAGAAGAGGAGGTGGATCTGGGTTGAAGGAAAAAGCGGAGGGGGTAGGGAGAAGAGAAGGATCTGAAATGACATAGGGAAGAGAGGAAGGATGGGAAGGGGGAGAAGAGAGGGATCTGAATTGACGAAGGGAAGAGAGGAATGATGGGAATGGGGAGAAGAGAGGGATCTGAATTGACGAAGGGAAGAGAGGAATGATGGGAAGGGAGAGCAGGGGGGATGGTTGGGGGGACTCGAACCTTTGTACATAAACGACAACAACGCCAACACGACACAGGCGGCTGCTCGTTGAGGCCGCTAGATCGAGTCCGTTGTTGTGTCGCCGCCGGATGTATGTGTGTGTGTGTGTGTGTGTGTGTGTTGCGTCACCTTTGTATTGCGTCACTAGTGTTGCGTGAGCCCCGTCGTCGTCTCGAGCTGCTTCACATTGGGCTTCGAAGCGTGTCTCGGATTCATCTTGTGTCCGCTCGGTTTAGAAAATTTGTGTATTGGCCGTTTCTCTCCACGCACGCAACTCCTAATGGCCTCCCCCCCTCCCCCCTCCCCTCCTCTATCCCTCTCCTATCCGTCTCTCCCCTTCCCCCTTCCTCATTACCCCTTCGTCTCCTCCTCCCCCTACTTCTCTCGCCCCTTCTTTTCTTTCCCTTCCCCCCTCGTCTACCCCTCTCCTCTACCTTCCCCTCCCCCCTCTCCTTCCCTCTGCCCCCTCCTCCTGCTGGCATTACCTGGAACACCTGGTCATTTGCCTGATGTTTACTCCTTTTCTCTCCAGGTGAATTCTCTCCGGCAGGTGATTCATGGCGTGGGGGTTAATCTCTCTTCTCGTTTTGTCCGGGCCGTCTTCGTCTTGTTCTTCAGTTAGAAAAGAAGAAGAAAAAAAGATACTACGTTATTCTGTTTGGTCTTGAATTCGAGTGTAATTTTGGGGAAGGTGAATATTAGTGGCGGGTTTGTTTATTTTTCTTTGCTTTTTGGGGTTAATCTGTCTCCTCGTTTTGTCCGGGCCGTCTTCGTCTTGTTCTTCAGTTAAAAAAGAAGGGAAAAAAAAGATACTACGTTATTCTGTTTGATCTTGAATTCGAGTGTAATTTTGGGGAAGGTGAATGTTAGTGGCGGGTTTGTTTATTTTTCTTTGCTTTTTTTCTTATTCTTCAGTTTAAATAAAAAAGGGGAAAAATAAAGGATATTGCATTTGTTTGTCCTCCAGTTCGTGTTCAGTGTTGAGAAAGTTAATTGTTGGCAACTTTGTTTTTTTTTCCATCCTAAAAAATAAATAATTATATCTACTGAGCACACAGAAAAGTAAATATGCATGATTTTTTGTTTCCTTTTTATATTTGCTTCTGATACTTTATTTCTCCTCCAATTAGACCAAGGCCAGTATTTTTTTTACTATTTTTCTATTACTACATAATGTTCTTTTGGGCTATGTCTGTTCGTTCCCTCCTCCCGTTCAGTTCCAGAGGCCGTTCTGCTTTCCATTCATCGTAACCTAAAAGAGAGACGAAATATATGGTTGACTCTTTATCCCGTCCAGTGGCGAAGACCATTTAGTCCCATCATTTGTAAACTAATAGAAGGAAGTTATGGCTCATTATATTATAGAAGGAAGTTATGGTTGATTATATTATAGAAGGAAGTTATGGTTGATTATATTATAGAAGGAAGTTATGGTTGATTATATTATAGAAGGAAGTTATGGTTGATTATATTATAGAAGGAAGTTATGGCTGATATTATTATAGAAGGAAGTTATGGCTGATATTATTATAGAAGGAAGTTATGGCTGATATTATTATAGAAGGAAGTTATGGCTGATTATATTATAGAAGGAACTTAAGGCTGATATTATTATAGAAGGAAGTTATGGCTGATATTATTATAGAAGGAAGTTATGGCTGATATTATTATAGAAGGAAGTTATGGCTGATATTATTATAGAAGGAAGTTATGGCTGATATTATTATAGAAGGAAGTTATGGCTGATATTATTATAGCTGATCGTAATTTCATAGTGACAAAAAATTATAAAGTTCTATTCCTTGAAAGCTCAGACAAACGAGAAAATGATAGAACTGATCCTTTATTCCACTTTCTTCCTGTCTTTGTTTAATATGAAAAGGAGAGAAAATATAAATTGATCCATTCTTACTTTTTTACATTTCGGGCTTTTTTTCATTATTGTGTTCTTTTCTTTTTGCCCTTGAGCTGCTTCCTTTACTGTAGAAAAAAAATCAGTTTCCTTGTATACAAATAGAAAAAGAATGAGAAAATATATAGTCTATTCTCCATTCGATTTAGGTATGTACGTACATAGACCATTCCCTTCTTTATAGCCTCGTCAGTCAAGGTTTCTCTTCACAGAACTCGCCCCAAAAAGAAAGAGCAATGGAGGAAAAGCGTGGCTGAGTAATACAGTTCGTCTACTTTCGGAAACCATGCCGGCCCGTTCCTTGTACTGTCCGGCCTGTCTAATGTATGGTTGCTGCTCTCATTGACTGGACAAGGGAAGGTTCGTGTGGTAATCAGTACACACACACACACACACACACACACACACACACACTCTCTCTCTCTCTCTCTCTCTCTCTCTCTCTCTCTCTCTCTCTCTCTCTCTCTCTCTCTCTCTCTCTCTCATCCCTGGGTTCGTTGCATTCGATACACTTCGGAAATTCAGTTCTTCCTCCGATCTCAAATTCCCTCCCTCCTCCTAGTGTTCTTGTCATTTTTCTTCCTCGCCTGATTTTATTCGTTCAATGTGACACGCTTTGGGGAGTCTGTCTGTCTGTTGCCTGTCTGCCTGTGTCTCGCTTCGTCGCACCTCGTCCTCGGCCCCGCTTGGTTTAGGTTCAGTTCTGGCTACATTGTGGAATTAATAAACCTGTGCGGAGTCTTTTTTATATATATACTTATTCATATTATTTGAAGTCTATGTTATCTTTTTTTATATATATACTTATTCATATTATTTGAAGTCTGTTATCTTTTTTTTTTTATATATACTTATTCATATTGTTCGAAGTCGGTTTTTCTGTCTGATCGTTTTCAAACATTGATATTATTAATTTTGAAGTCGGTTTCTCTGTCGTCTTTTCTTTATGCTTCTTCATATTGTTTGGTTATTTTTTATGTTTTGACTGTTTTTACTCGTATTATCTGAAGTATTTTTTTTTTAAATACTCTGAAGCGGTTTTATCTTTTACATTTTTTTTTTTTTACACATTCAAGTATTTTCTCTTTCTTTCACCTGCCGAGATTATTTATACTTATAATATCTTCTTGACATTTTAAATCTCACTGATATATAAATAGGATCAAGTTTATATATATTTTGTTCAACCTGTAACGACTGGAAAGCTCTTTTTCTTTACTTTTTCTTTAGCTAGTCAGTTCAGTTTGAGCTTCTCTTACTTGAAGTTTTGTACCTGAAATGTTTTTTTTCTGCTAACATTTTGGATTCGTTTCATGTCCTGCCTTTAATAATTGTGACTGTTCGTCTGTAGCTACATTTTTAGTTATTATTATTTAGGATCGTTTAATTAACTTTACTTGACTTAATATACCTGTACGTGTCCAGTTCTGGCTTCAATGCATCCACTTTTTTTTTTTTTTTTTTTTTTTTTTTTTTTTTTTTCATTACGATAACGCTTATTCATATGATTTGTAAGTCAAGGATTTCTTTCACGTGCCGTTTTGTGTCCTGTTTGCGCGGCATCAGACACCTTAATCTCCGAAGTGATATTCATGCGACTTGCTCTCCTTTCATTACCAATTTGGAGCATGACATTCAGGCCGTGGTTAAGTTTTTGCTACGGCCAGTACATAACAAACTTTATATTCACTTCATTCAGATTCATTTTAATTACCAAATTCTCTTCCAGTCATCCTTGAAAACTCGTTGGCTAATTGTTACCTGCATACAATATACCTGGAGCTTTATGTTCATTTCAACCATTTCCCATTTCCTCCTGCCTACGACTTGCATTCTTTCAAGAGGGGAGTATCCAGACACCTCTCCATCCGAAACTGACCTCTCCTTTGGCCACTTTTTTTTCTATAGGAGCAGTGCTTAGCGGGCTCTCTTGTTCAGTTTGTTTTTGCCCTTTAGCTGTTTCGTTTGCTGTAAAAAAAAAAAGGCTTCAGGACAATTCACTCGCTATTTTTGAGTTTATATATATTTTTTTACAGCAAAGGAGACAGCTCAAGGGCAACAAAAAGTGCAAAGAAAAAAAAAGCCCGCTACTCGCCGCTCCCATAATAGAGAAAAGTAAAGAATGGCCAAAAGAGAGGTGGAGAGGTGTCTTGATACACTCACACTTGATACACTTGATACACTTTAGAGTTCACTTTTGAGAAACGACTCTCTATGCTCGCTTTAAAAATGGGTAGAACAGGTGATGGTGGTGGTGGTGGTGATGATGGTGGTACAAACTTGATTGGATTATGTAGTACAGATGTTAGTTAGATAATGATACTCTGATCAAATAAGATTATCAAATAAGCTCCACACACATCATGCATCCCAGCGCCCACTAATAAAAATTCGTTCCCTGCATCCACCAATTACATGCGGTCTAATTTGGAGAGGGGCGTAACCTGCTCTTGAACGTGCCAATGATATACCTTTAATAGAAAAAAAGGGGGAGGGGCCTATTTGCCAAGTTGATTTGAATAATATAATGATGGAATTGATTTTTTTGTATGCCCATAATGCACAAATGTGTAATACAAGATAATAAACCAAGTAGTTATGCCAGGTAAGGGTCATCCACACCAGGTATAAGTCACCCACACCAGGTATAAGTCATCCACATCAAGTATAAGTAATTCACACCTGGTATAAGTAGTTCACACCTATTATAAGTCATCCACGCTAGGTATAAGTCATCCACGCCAGGTATAAGTCACCCACACCAGGTATTAGTCATCCACACCAAGTATAAGTATAAGTCATCCACACCTGGTATAAGCAATCCACACCTAGTATAAGTCATCCATGTTAGGTATAAGTCACCCACGCCAGGTATTAGTCATCCACACCAGGTATTAGTCATCCACACCAGGTATTAGTCATCTACACCAGGTATAAGTCACCCACACCAGGTATGTCATCCACGTCAGGTATAAGTCATCCACGCCAGGTATAAGTCATCCACGCCAGGTATAAGTCACCCACACCAGGTATAAATCATCCACGCTAGGTATTAGTTGTCCACGCCAGGTATAAGTCGCCCACGCCAGGTATAAGTCACCCACACCTGGTATAAGTCACCCACGCTAGGTATTAGTCATCCACACCAGGTATAAGTCATCCACGCCAGGTATAAGTCATCCACGCCAGGTATGTCATCCACGCCAGGTATAAGTCACCCACACCAGGTATTAGTCATCCACACCAGGTATTCACCCACACCAGGTATTAGTCACCCACACCAGGTATTAGTCATCCACACCTGGTATAGATCATCCACACCAGGTATTAGTCACCCACACCAGGTATTAGTCATCCACACCAGGTATTGATCATCCACACCAGGTATTGATCATCCACACCAGGTATAAGTCATCCACACCTGGTATAAGTCATCCACACCTAGTATAGATCATCCACACCAGGTATTAGTCATCCACACCTGGTATAGATCATCCACACCAGGAATTAGTCACCCACACCAGGTATTAGTCACCCACACCAGGTATAAGTCATCCACACCAGGTATTAGTCATCCACACTAGGTATAAGTCATCCACACCTGGTATAAGTCACTCACACCTAGTATAAGTCATCCACACCAGGTATAAGTCACTCACACCTTGTATAAGTCATCCACACCAGGAATTAATCATCCACACCTGGTATAGATCATCCACACCAGGTATTAGTCACCCACACCAGGTAATAGTCATCCACACCAGGTATTGGTCATCCACACCAGGTATTAGTCATCCACACCAGGTATAAGTCATCCACACCTGGTATAAGTCATCCACACCTGGTATAGATCATCCACACCAGGTATTAGTCATCCACACCTGGTATAGATCATCCACACCAGGAATTAGTCACCCACACCAGGTATTAGTCACCCACATCAGGTATAAGTCATCCACACCAGGTATTAGTCATCCACACCAGGTATAAGTCATCCACACCTGGTATAAGTCACTCACACCTAGTATAAGTCATCCACACCAGGTATAAGTCACTCACACCTAGTATAAGTCATCCACACCAGGTATAAGTCACTCACACCTAGTATAAGTCATCCACACCAGGTATAAGTCACTCACACCTAGTATAAGTCATCCACACCGGGTATAAGTCACTCACACCTAGTATAAGTCACCCACACCTGGTATAGGTCATCCACACCAGGTATAAGTCACTCGCCCTGTATAAGTCATCCACACTTGGTATAAATCACCCACACCTGGTATTAGTCTTCCATATTAGGTAGTCATCCACGTTCTCATGTTCACAAGCCACGTATCCGCTTCTTCCGTCTCTATTGTGTCCGACTTAACAGTTCCCATGTACCCTCCTCCTCCTCCTCCTCCTCCTCCTCTTCTTCTTCTTCTTCTTCTTCTTCTTCTTCTTCTTCTCCTCGCGACACAGCCCATACCGAGGTGTAATGAGATGGTTAAGGAAGGTTTGGGTCACTCTTGCAGGGGTTTGGATGTCGTAAAGAGGAGGAGGAGGAGGAGGAGAAATTGCTGTTGTCGTTAAGGATCCTGTTATGTAGTACCGAAAAGGAAGAAAAGAAACAGGAAGAGGAAGAAGAGAAGAAAGAAGAAAAGAAAGACGATTAATGAAAGTAGGTAATGAATCAAAAAGAGAAAAGGAAGGAGGGAGAAAAGAGGAAGCAACAAAGAAAGGCGGATAACTAAGAAAAAAAAATAAAGAAGAGATAGAGGAGGAAAGGAGGAGACAAAAAGAGGGAGATAAGAGGAAGTAACAAAAGAAGACGAATAACGAAGAACAGAAAAGTAAAAACAGTGAAAGAGAAAACAAGAGGAGGAGGAGACAAAAAAGGGAGAAAAGAGGAAATATAAAAAAGAAAAATAACTAAGAACAGAATTAAAGAAGAGAAAGCGAAGACAGGAGGAGAAGGAAGAAGGGAAAAAAAGGAGGAAGAAAAGAGGAAGTAGCAAAGAAAGACGAATAAATGAAAAGATCAGTAGTAAAGAGGAGAAAGAGGAGGAGGAGGAAGAGGAGAAGGAAGAAAGGGAAAAAAGGAGGAAAAAAAAGAGGAAGTAACAACGGAAGAGGAATAAACAAAAAAAGATCAGTAGTAAAGAAGATAAAGAGGAGGAGGAGGAGGAGGAGGAGGAGGAGGAGACAAGAGGAAGGAGTTACACAAGGCCATTATTCGCTGGTTCGAAGCGGGGTTTGAGACTCGAGTGAACCGTGAAATCATTGTCATCATCATGCGTCTGTTTCCGCTGAGGGGAGGCGACGGATTGATCCCATATCCTGCCCATCACTTCCCATCACCCCTTCACCCATCACTCCGCATCACCCCTCTCACCCATCACTCCCCATCACCCCTTCACCCATCACTCTCCATCACCTCTCCACTTATACCTATTACGCTTCCCCATTACTCCTCCCATCACCCCTTCACCCATTACTCTCCCCATCACCCCTTTACCTATATCTATTACGCTTCCCCATTACTATTCCCATCACCCCTTCACCCATCACTCTCCCCATCACCCCTTTATCTATACCTATTACTTCTCCCCATCACCCCTTCACCCACCACTCCTCCCCACCACCCCTTTACTTATATCTCCTCCCCATCTCCCTTTACTCCCATTATTCTTCCCATCTCACCTTTACCAATCACTCTTCCTCCTCCTCCTCCTTCTCCTCCTCCTCCTCCCCGCCTTACCCATGACGCTCCCTTACTTCTCTTAACAATGGGGAAATCTCTATATTGTCCCTATTTGTGTTGCTTCATTCCTTGTGTTTCTTGTTTTGACTCGTATAAAAAAACTCTTTGGTATCTGTCTGTATCGCTTCATACCATATTTCTCTTGTTTGGTCTTTCTTGTATAAAAAAAAATAAGAATCAGATCAACTTAGGGATAAGAGAAGAAACATTGCCTCATCTCTCCTTCATGTTTATATAATCTTGCATTTTTTTTTTTTTTTTACATTTGTTCAGTAATGTAATAGTATTTTTTAAGGAGTGGTGCAAGTATGTCAGAAGAGTGGAGTTCATTCATCCTGCGCATTCCTACACGATAATGAACATTGCTCCCACGTCATCCTACACGACCGGTAACATTGCTCCTTCCTGGTCACGGAATCTCCTGTTGAGTAAAGTGATTCACGTCCAAGAGAAGAACATGGCCTCCTGGTGACGTGGTGATGGTCTAGGGATCGTAGCTTGGCGATTTCTTATGATAGTATTTGTTGTTGTGTTATTTGCTTTTATGTGATTGTAGAACACGCCGGGAAGGTTTCTCTTACTCATGCTCTCCACTTATTTTCAACTATTTTTTGTAACTTCTTTATTTTTTTTTTACCTCAAAGGATGCGGCTCAAGGGCAACAAAAACAGTACCAAAAAAAAAGCCCGCTACTCGCCGCTCCCACTACCTCCATGTTTTGGTATTGGGTTATTGCTATGTAGGTAGGTATTCGTTGTCTTAAATAGGAGTATATATAGATAGAAAAAAAAAATAAGGTAGTCATGTTTACAAATCACTTTGAGATTGGTATTGAAACCTGTTTGTCCATAAAGTAACACAGTAGTCTCTAAGGAAAATCAGAACATAGTAAAAAACTTACTTCTGCATAAAAAAAAAATATAAAACAAGCAAAAAGAGACTCAGAAAATGTAATGTGCATGAACCAGATTGCCTGAAGTCGGAAAAACTACTCCACGCCGATCAGTCAGGCGCCGTCTGCACCGATGATAAGAAAAAATAAATCAGGAAAACCGGAAGAAGTCGAGCGAGCGAATTGAAAATTAAGGAAATAAGGAAATACGAAAACACTTACGCCAGATTTCGTTCCGCCATCACCGTATAGTGGTAGTTTAGGGGGAGGAGGAGGAGGAGGAGGAGAAGGAGAAGGAAACGCAGCTCGAGGTAGGGAGAGGAAGGGATGGAGAGAGAGAGGAGGAGGAGGAGGAGGAGGGGAGAGTGGAGTCTTGGGTAGGAAAGGAGTGAGGGAGGGGCGAAGAGCCGAACTGACTAACGTTTTCGGCGAAGCATCTCTGGGCCGATTCCGCGCGTCGCCGAAGTCTCCCGAGTCCGGATATGTGATTACACCGAGGAGTGCTCAGGAGGCGGCCGGATGCGGATAGGGCGGCGCCATTACCGAATTGCCGGAGGTTTATGTCGCGGCCGGCATGCAAATTTACGGCTGCCAGCGCCTATAAAATCCTAAGATCCTGTGAGGCGCCCGAGGGAGTCCTGCGAAGGGGAAGAAGTGGACCTGAGGGGACGGGAGGGGAGGGGAGGGGAGGGGGGAGAGGGGGAATAAGAAGAAGGGGTGATGTAAGGAAGAGGATGGGAGGAGAAGGGAGAGGACGCGGAAGGGGAAGAAGGAGAGATATGAGGAAGAAGGGAAGGGGAGAGAGGGGAAGCAGGAATGAGGGAATGGGAAGGAGGGGTGATGGGGGGCACTCTTCCTATTCCCTTTTACTTCCTTTACTTCTCTTTCTCTTCTCATATCTCCCGTTTTTCCTGTTATTCATCTCTCTTTTCCTTCATTATCTTCTTTTTCTACTTTATCGTCTCCTCCAGATTTCTTACTTCTCTCATATGTCCCGTTATTTAACTTTTTTTCTTCCTTCAATTCCTTACCCTCCCTATCTCTTTCTCTTCCACCTTTGTTTTCTTTTAGTGTATTTCTATTTATTTATCTCTGTTTTTGTATTATTTTCTCTCGATTTTTCAGATTTCTACTTTCTTTGGTGAATTAATTGTTTGTTTGTTTGTTTTTTACTTTCCTCTTACTGTTGTCTACTCTGTGTTACCCATTACCAGCATCTTCTTTTTCTCTTATCTAGCTTGTTCACTGTCCATTTGTTCATTCCTGCGCCAGTCCCGTCACCATCATCAGCATCATTATAATCATCATCACAACCATCCTCTTCTCTTCCTTTCATCTTTAGTATTCCTTTCCTTCTTTCTCTCTCTTTCACACTCATGGAAATACTAATAAATAATCGCTACGTTCTGTCTAGTTCATATATTTGCTTGACTTTAATTTTACGTCATTTTTCTGTTGCTATCGGCCGAGGAAGGTGATGATGATTTCGCTTTTGTCCTTGTGTTTGTCTGTTTGTCTGTCTGTGCGTTACCTTCCCCATAAAATAAAATAAAACCGGCATTGAGCGGAGGCGGCCATTTTCACCATAAAATTCTGGCCAATATGGTGGACGATTCATATTCCTTAAAATTCGCTTTTCAACATATTTTTCTAAGACAATTATTTTGTATTTGTGTTAACTCATTCACTTAAATTTCAATCTTTCGTTTGTGTGTGTGTGTGTGTGTGTGTGTGTGTGTGTGAGAGAGAGAGAGAGAGAGAGAGAGAGAGAGAGAGAGAGAGAGAGAGAGAGAGAGAGAGAGAGAGAGAGAGAGAGAGAGAGAAACAATAAAAAAAAAGTAAGAGACTAGGGGAGGAGAGGAAAAAATAGACGCACGTGGGATGAAAGAAGGAGGGAAAGGTTCAGAGGAGGAAAGAAAAGAGAGAGAAGAAAGTATAATAAGAGAGGAGGGAAAATATTCACCTTTGCAAGACTTTGGGAACAGACCGAGATTAAAAGACGTGCGGGGAACAAGCAACAGACAGACACGAGGGTGGTAAAGATTGAACACACACACACACACACACACACACACACACACACACACACACACACACACACACACACACACACACACACACACACACACACACACACACACACACACACACACACACACACACACACACACACACACACACACACACACACACACACACACACACACACACACATACACACAGTAATATTTGTTGTTATAATTGTTTTTTTTATCATGTTATGCGGTGTTTAATGTTAATAGATACTATTCCTCCTCCTCTTCCTCTTCCTCCTCCTCTCCTCCTCCTCCCCTCTCCTCCTCCTCCTCCTTCTCCTACTACTACTACTACTACTACTACTACTACTACTACTACTGCTGCTACTCTCTATCTATCTATCCATCTATCTATTTTTCTCTCACTCTCTCCCTTTCTCCTCCCCTTCTCACCCTCATGATAACTTTTCCGGGAGTTCTCGTGTAATTTCAAGGTGAATCAGTGCATCGGTTGGCTAATCACACACACACACACACACACACACACACACACACACACACACACACACACCTGGTCTTAATTACATCCATCTCAGGTGTTTGGAATCGCCTTTTCTACCTCTCCCTCTCTTTCTCTTCCTCCCCTCATTCCCTCTTCCTTCCCTCCTCCCCCCTCCCCCTCCCCCTTCTCCCCTCCCCCCCCCCCTCTCTCAATCTCCCCAATCTCCGGGTGACTTTTGGCAACCCGTATCTAATTATCCTAAACCTTTGAGGGGATTGAAAACCAGCGGTGAGGAGTTGTTTTGTTGTGCGCCATTGTTGAAGCCCTTCCTCCTCCCCCTCCTCCTCCTCCTCCTTCCGTCCATCCTTCCTTCCTCTCTGTTTCTCTCTGTCTGTCTGTCTGTCTCTCTCTCGTCCTCTCTCTATATATTTATCTCTTATCTTTATTTCTATCTACCTATCTATCTATATCCGTCTACCTATCTATCAGTTACAATTATATGTAAGAAAAAGTAACCACAAAAACTCATAGAACTGACAGACAGACAGGCAGATGGACCAACACAGAACAGGAACAAAAGTACTTATGATTCAGAGTACATACAAGATTTATAATTATTAAAAAAGGCTCTAGAAACACCTGGATTCACTTTCACTCACACCGTAATTAATGGACAAAGGTAAACTAAAAGAGAAAAAAACATGGTATAAAGTAACTCATTAAACTCATACACACAAACACATTAACAAACAGTATACACATCAAACTAATTTTCATTCAAGTTAAAATCAAAACCCGTGTACACCGAATTAAATCTCATGTACGCATTCATGTAGGATTATGTGCACGCGGAACTTTCTCTCGTGTGCGTAAAATCCCTCGTGTACGTCAAATCAGTGATCTTGTACACACAGCCAAAATAATGAATAAGTTACTCGCACGAACACGCGTCTTATTTTTTCATTGATATTCGTCATTATTGATAAGACGTCGGAATATATGTAAGATAATGCTGGTGAAAGTATAATGAGAGAGAGAGAGAGAGAGAGAGAGAGAGAGAGAGAGAGAGAGAGAGAGAGAGAGAGAGAGAGAGCACAGGTATTTAGGGTTTAAGGCAAGAGTTAAAGATAAAGGTATTAGTCAGGTGTGATAATTAGACAAACAAACAGCTTTACACACACACACACACACACACACACACACACACACACACACACACACACACACACACACACACACACTCACAGATATAGAGGCAGTGAGTGAGTGTGTGAGAGAAAGTAAAAAGTAAAACAGATGGTAAGAGAAAATAGAAAAAAGTGGAACGTCAACTAAAGAAAACAAGGAAATAAACCACACCAGACGAGAGAGAGAGAGAGAGAGAGAGAGAGAGAGAGAGAGAGAGAGAGAGAGAGAGAGAGAGACTAGACTATCACCATCTTAACTCCCTCTCTCTCTCTCCCTCTCTCCTCCTCCTTCCAGCCCAGAGAGCAAAAAGACCGCTAATACCCAAAGAGGATTAAATGGAGATGTTTGCAAACCGAGTCAGCCGAGTGATGATAATGGAGTCTGTTGCCTGTTACCTTTACCTGAGGGAGGGAGGGAGGGGGAGAGAGAGAGAAAATCCTCCATCTCGTAGGAACATAAAAGGGATAAATACATTAAACCTCCCGACATCTTAGAAACTCCTCCTCCTTCTCCTCCTCCTCCTCCTCCTCCTCCTCCTTCTCCTCCTTCTCTTCTTCTTCCTCCTCCTCCTCCTGAGATAAGATTTAAGCTCATTCTTAGTCGTAAATAGTCTATTGTGCTTCTTTTTTTGTTTGTTTTATTTAATGTTATAGAGTGCGACTTATTTGGTGTGTGTGTGTGTGTGTGTGTGTGTGTGTGTGTGTGTGTGTGTGTGAGAGAGAGAGAGAGAGAGAGAGAGAGAGAGAGAGAGAGAGAGAGAGATCACTTAACCCTCCACTCACACGCCCGAATAGGATCAGAACCTGTTGTTTACCTTTCCACAATACCTTAAGACCCGATCCCTTGGTGCCACGTCTCCTGTAAACACTCTTAACCATCGAGATAAAGAGGGAATTGGCAACGCTGTCACCTCGACCTCCTTATCGTCTTATTAAGTTTTCTTCTCTTCCTTTTACTTCTCTTTTTAATCCTCTTATTTCTCTATTTCTTCCTTATTTCTCCTCATTACACTTCTTTTTTGATAATTCTCCTTTTCGTATTTTTCCTTTCTCATGATTTCGCTTTCTCCTCCTCTCTATATTATTTTGTAGTCCTTTATTTTTTTCCTCCTTTTACCTTCTCTTTCTAATACTCTTCCTCCTCTATTCTCTTGTTTTCCTTGTTCTTCTTCTTTTCCCATTTGCCCTCTTTCTCATCTTTCACTTTCTCATTTTCTTCCTCCTCTTTCTCTTTCCATCCCCCACTTTTTATCTCCTCTCTCCTCTTCCTCTTTTTCTCCTCCCTAATTATCTTCCTTTCTCTTTTTCTCTCCGTCTTTTTTCCTCGTTCTTCTTCTTTTCCGAATTGTCCTCTTTCTCATTCTTCACTTCCTCTTTTTCTGCCTCCTCCTCTTTCTCTTTCTCTCCCTCTCTTTTTATCTCCTCTCTCCTTTTCCTCTTTTTTTCTCCTCTCTCTTTCCCTAATTTTCCTCCTTTCTCTTTCTCTCTCCGTCTTATTTATCTTCTTTATTCTAATTTTCACATTATTTTCCTCTTTACTGTATTTTTTTCTGCCACCTCCTATTTCTCTTTCCATCCCCCTCTTTTTATCTCCTCTCTCATTTTCCTCTTTTTTTTTCTCCTCTCTCTTTCCCTAATTTTCCGCCATTCTCTTTCTCTCTTCGTCTTATTTAGCTTCTTTATTCTAATTTTCACATTCTTTATATCTTTACTTTATTTTTTCTGCCTCCTCCTCTTTCTCTTTCCATCCTCCTCTTTTTTATCTCCTCTCTCCTTTTCTTTTTTTTCTCCTTTCTCTTTCCCTAATTTTCCTCCTTTCTCTCTTCGTCTTATTTATCTTCTTTATTCTAATTTTCACATTCTTTTCCTCTTTAATGTATTTTTTTTGCCTCCTCCTCCTCCTCCTCCTCCTCCTCTTTCACTTTATAGTCCTCCTTTTCGTGCCCTTGGAGTCTCTTGCTTGAAGGAGGGTTGGATCCTGCACTAACTGGCGGTGATCCCAAGCGAGGAAGACACACCCAGGCCACGAGAAGGGGATGTAATAGGTTCCAACACCCTCTTAAGTCCCACTAAGAGGATTGTCTGTATCTTGACCCTCCTCCTCCTCCTCCTCCTTTCTCTTCTCTAAATGTGGAAAAAAAATACGAGGCTTTTGATTCCATGCTTTTATCTTATCTTTTTTTCGTGTTTACTTACTGTGAGTTTAAAGGAATTGTTTGTTTTACTTTCTCGTCTCAGTTTATTTCGTTCGTGTGGTTTTGGGGTTTTCATTAAGGTAAGCCTGGAGGAGTATTTTGGCTTTTTTTTTCGTTAATTATTTTGGTGTTTTGATTTCACTGTTTAGTTTATGTTTAGTGATCTTAATGAAGGTGCTTTGGTGATGTAATTGTTTGTGTATCAGTTCGTCTGTTTGTTTTGTGTGTGTATGCATGTGTTAGTGTAAGGGAAAAAAAGGACAAAAAGAAGGAAAAATAGAGATTAAATATGAATACAAATAATTGTGAACCTTAAAATTAATTATCTATATACAAACAAGAGGAATGGAGATGGATAAAGACAGGAGGAAGTTAAATCTACCAAAGAAAAGGAGGAGGAGGAGGAGAAAGAGGAGGAGGAGGAGGAGGAGGACGAGGAGGAGGAGGAGTCACAAATCGGGGCAGCATATCAGTCGCAGGTCACTCACAAGGAAAACAAAGGCAATGGGTCAGCCGAGAGAAGGGAACGTGGGTAAGAACTAGGAGGTCAGTCACAAGGGAGGAGGGGGAGGCGTCTTAAGGACCGTCCCGCTGATGGGCCCCGATAGCCAGGCGGAGAGAACCGTCCCGCGTGAGAGACTGGCAGATGGGGGGCGCGATAGGGCGGCTGAGTGTCCCTTGTGTTTGTACTGAAGGCGCTGAGAGGATTATGTCGTCACTAGGAGGAGGAGGAAGACGAGGAGGTGGTGAAGGAGGAGGAGGAGGAGGAAGAGGAGATATGGAAGATCAGGCAGCAGGAGGTTTGTTGCTTTAATGATTTGATTATTTCGTCATGTTCTTCAGTCCCATGCGATATATACTAAAGCACTTGCTGGACGTTCGTGCGAGACTGTTGAGTTCAGTCCTAACACAACAAAGTAACGCTCAATTTAATGTTTAATTTAAGGTGTTGTTAGTTTTCGCATCAACTACTGAAAGACGATTGTTCCACCCGCCGATCTCAGCACAGCACTATTATTTCTAGTTGAAGGAGAGTAAAAATGACCCCTTTGATGGAGATTCCGGCTTTGTGTTATGAAGATGAAATGTGATAAAATCATGGCTTCGATAATGAGAAAACAGTGCTCAAGCCAGGGCTGAGTGAGTAAAAAACATTCCAAAGAAACCCAAACCAATGGATATGAACAACTAATTGAAAAACCTATCGAATAGCAACTTATTGAAAAACAAAGTGGTGGACACGAAGACGAAAACTGCCTAAGGAGGGAAGAAGCAAGTCTTGGGTAAGCGTCCCTGAGGCTGTGGCACCTGGCTGGCCTTGACGCGGCGCCCTGAGCAGTGACTTACCTGGCCGTGCCCTAAGCTGACCCTGCAGACCACACGGCACGCGGCCCACTCGCCTGGCTTCCTGTCCTTCCTGCGGGGCTGCTCGATAACAGGACATTACCGGATGGGGTGGGAGGCTTTGGCGTATCCTGTAGGACACCCTCGACCTTGTGTCCGGAGGCGAGGGATCCTTACCCATCCCAGGCTTAGGGGTCAGGGAGATGGAGGCTGATGCCGCGGAGAGCCTGAAGAAGAGTGTGTTTTCCTATAGTGACCCTTGTAACCATCTTCGCTGCTGTTGGACCATTTTCTTTGCTCTACATGGTAGCCTACGTCAATTCGAAGGTATTGTGTTGCCTTTCATTTGTTGCATGATAGGAGTGGATACAGGTGTCCATCAGGAGAGTTATGGGGGAGCAAAGAAAGCTGTAAAAATGACATATATATTTTTCAAAGGTTAAAAATCTGATCGAGTAACAACGGTGAGCAAAGGTAAGCAGTCAGCGGATATCTAGGGAGCATGTAAGGTCCCCGTAACATCTATTGTATATAATATTATGACCAATTCAGGATCATTTTGAGGACATAATTTTGTCTATATTCTTATTTTAACACTTCATCTCATGCATGATTGTGGAGGAGGAAGTTCTAGGGAGGGCCCGATAATAAGCTACGAGGCCCTGGGGTGCGTGCGTGTTGTAACTGTGTGCCGAATATGGATGTGGTGAGGGCCTGACCTACAGAAAGCATGGCACCACTGAGGAGGCGCTGTTAAGAAAGATGGGAGACATGGCCTTCTGGTGCTCTGATTCACATGTGTGATAATAGTATATCCTGACTATACTGGCGCTACCAAGATTATCTGGTCTTCCCGCGCCATCACGAAAATAAAATATATTCTTCCCATTTCCCGTCTCTTCTATCCACATTAGCGTTCACTTTTCATTTACTTAAGGGGCTATTACACTGGGCAAATTTTCCGTGGATCTTCAGTCAAACCACGATTTCCGCTGGCGTGGTTCTCATATTTGCGTGGTTTTCTGACGTGTCCACGACCTTCCAAAGCTACGGTAGATTTCACTGAAGGACGACGGTATTACTCATCATCTTCATCAGCAGCAATAACAACAAACAACTGAGAACCACGCCAACGGAAATCGTGGTCTGACTGAAGATCCACGGAAAATACGCCCAGTGTAATATCCCCTTTACTCACCATCAATATTACTTTCTACTAACAAACAAACCTACATTTATCACTTTCATCACTCTCCGAATAGAATCGCCTACGTATTCTCCCACGTTTTTACTTCAACGTTTTCTTCTACAGGACGACCTTCACGCTCCTGCGGCTTGGTGTCCTCAGCACTTCGTCACACACCTCCTCTGTGCTGTGCCTTCTTCTCAGGACGTCTTTGAAGGTCAGTAAAGGCGTAAGATAAATTGTCATTCTTCTTATGCTACTGCTTCAAATTCTTGTTCTCATTCTTATTCATATCCTTACTCTTCTTATTCTGATTCATATTCTTATTCTTTTTATTCTTATTCAGTGGAGAGGAAAACAAACCAGCGACCAAAAATACGTTGTCATCAAAGAAATTGACTCACTCTTAGCATTCTCTCAAAAAGTCCTATGGAGAGTTGGAAAAGTGAAAAGCGAGATTGAAATAACTTGCGTAGTGCTGGCGTGGGGAGGTCGTTGTGGGGGAGTCGTCGGTAAGGTGAAGCGTGTGGTCAGATTCTTACAACAATGATTTTGATCTTTTCTATTTACTTACATTACTTATTCATTCATCATTTTTTACCCATAGCATTTCCTTGTATCTCTTATTCCTTGTACCGTTAACCCGAGATTATTTTGGAGAGATAGATAGATAGACAGAGAGAGAGAGAGAGAGAGAGAGAGAGAGAGAGAGAGAGAGAGAGAGAGAGAGAGAGAGAGAGAGAGAGAGAGAGAGAGAGAGAGAGAGAGAGAGAGAGAGAGAGAGAGAGAGAGAGAGAGGATACCGTCGCTTGTCATGGTGAAACAAACACATAATCGTTTCTCTTTATGTCTTTATTTAACCAATATTAAAATATCATTGCGTGTGTGTATGTGTGTGTGTGTGTGTGTGTGTGTGTGTGTGTGTGTGTATGTGTGTGTGTGTGTGTATATGTTGGTCAGCGTGGGGGAGGGCCGCGGGTCCCTCACTATCAGTACTATTTGATTGGTATTTGATTCTCACTGTAGGGAAAATGCATCACTATATGTACACACGCACGCACACACTACCCTCGCGTGCGTCGCCTCGGCACAGGTCAGCCTAGAGCAAGAGAGTTCAGCTGTACACACTTCGAATCCGTTTTCCCTTAACTGAAGTCCTACGAAGCGGAAGTGTCGTAGCGGGAGGTAGAGCGTGTGAGTGGCGGGCGAACACAACGACTCGCCGACACTCGATAAAACGTAAACCCCCGCTACTAACTCGCCTAGCCCCGACACCACTAGCTACAAGATATAATAATTGATATTCTCAACAACAAAATGTTTTATTATACGAAGCAAGTGTATTAAGGAAGCCTAAAGCTAAATTATTATATTTACTGGACGAATTGTTTCTCTCAGAGTCAAGCAGTCCGTGTCGCATAGCCCTCAGGTAACGCGCTCACCTTGCCCACCTGAAGGAGATGCTGCGTCTACGTGCCTCTCTAACACCCGCTGCGAAATATTTCTCTCTCTCCATCACAAAAAATCCTCAGTATCTCACGTCTGCTAAATAGTAAATATGTTCCCTCTTTCTACACTACAAAAAAATAACTCCTTATTTTCTTAGTCTGCCAAAAAAGCCCGCACTGCACAATTGGTTCTCTTCATCACACCATTCAGAACACATCCAAAATATGTTCTCTCTCTCCACCACAAAAAATAGCTCCTCACTGCCTGGCGTCCGCTAAAAAGTAAATATGTTTCCTCTTTTTATCCCAAATCTTCTCATTGCCTCACGTCCGCTAAAACATTCAAAGCGGACTTCACAATTGGTTCTCTTCACTGCAGCAAAGAGAACACTTGCAAAAATGAGACAATGAATTAGAAGAAATATCAGTCTCCTTGACCACAAAAAGATTCTCACTGTTTCGTGCCCGCTAAAAATACCAATGCGGACTGTACAATTGGTTCTCTTCATCACACCATCGAGAACACTTGCACAAAGTCAAAAGAAATCTCTGTCTCTATTTGACCCCAACAAATTTATCACTGCCTCGTGCCCGCGAATATAAACACCAATTCAGACTTTACAATCGGTTCTCTTCAACACACCGTCGAGAACACTTGCAAAATTTTAAATACAACTCAAAAGAAATCTGTCTCTATTTGACCCCAACAAATTGCTCACTGCCTCGTGCCCGCGAATATAAACACCAATTCAGACTTTACAATCGGTTCTCTTCAACACACCGTCGAGAACACTTGCAAAATTCTGAATACAAATCAAAAGAACTCTCTGTCTCCTTGACCACAACAAAGTCCTCACTCCCTTATCTCCACTAACAAAAACACATCAATCCAAACTGTACAATTGCTTCTCTTCAACACACCACTGAGAACACTTTCAAGATTGTCAGTACAAACCAAAGGAAATTTCAGTCTTCACCTCTACACCAAAATCGTTACAATACAACAGCGTCCCAAACATCGACTTGCTAGACCGTTCAATTTTCCGTGTAGCAGCGTCAATAAGTGCTGCTGAGTGCTGTGCTGTGTGTCCTGCCGTGACTCTGAGCTTCAGCGTGAGCCTCAGGGTGTCCTAAACGTGACTGATGTGTCTTTAGCGTGTGTATATGTCTTTGCATGCATGTGTGTATTCGTGTCTGTGTATGCGTGTATGGATAGACTTTGTGTGCCTTGTGTGTAATCTCTTGTGTTGTTATATCCTTAACTTGTGCATGCGTCCTGTCTTCATGCTTGTGTGGGTATGTGTCTGAGTTGGTGTATATGCGTCTATGTATGTCCTTGTGTACCTTATGTATGCGTGTCTATGTTGTGCTAGCCTTGACTGATGTGTGTTTATGGCTATCTATGTATGTTTTTATGCGTGTATGTCTATGTAAGCCCTCAGTGTGGCAAGCAAAAAGTGTGTAGCAGCAAAGTCTGGCTAGCAGGGAAGCATAGAGTTATGACATACTTGATAACTTTAAGCATTGATTCATTACCAGCCTCTGTTTGTGAGCTGCGAATGACAATTTAAGATACAAATGACTGTTGTCCCAAAAACATAAAAGAAACAATTATGCGTCACTGTCCAGAGCGACGCGTGACGAAAACTCTCTAATTACGACAACACAAACAATGAATTTCCTACCCAGAGGAAACGACGAAGAGACCTTAATTAACATACGTTATAAAACAACAAATAAGTCTTAATTAATATATCTTACCAATGTGTGTGTGTGTGTGTGTGTGTGTGTGTGTGTGTGTGTGTGTGTGTTCACTCAGGTAGACGCGATCAACGCGTCTCCACTAATTAACGCGACTAGACAGGTGACCGCGAAACATGACACCTGGCAATGTTTTCACTACCTACTCACACCTGACTGCTTTACGTGCATACCTGGCACATAATAATAATCGTCTTCTAACATTTTAATTTCTACGTTTGTTTGATTTTTTTCAGTGTCTTTTAGCAACGTTTGTCTTAAAAGGCTGCCGACGCCTTTTTTTTATAAATATCTGATCACGTTTCCTTTATATGCTCCTTCAAGTATATTTTCTCTTGATCTATATAGCAACGTATTTCAGTGAGGTAAGATGCAACATAACGTTTCCTGTTACTGACACCTGCCAATATTTTCTTCAAGTGATGTGACAACTCTCTTTCCTGCAAGGCCTCGGAGGCGACAAGCATGCACAGATTTTACAAAATTCAATGTTTACATATTTAGAGGGTTTTCAGGCTATGATTATAAGGCAAAACATGGAAAAACGTTCGAGTTGTTTCTTTCTTAATCTTACGTATCCGCATCACACATATGTATCTTTTGTGGGTGAAGGGCTGTGTTGGGTTGATTCTAAAACACATGTGTGTAAGCAAATGTATCAAAACGCCTGTGTAAAACTCGCCTCTGGAATTAGTTGATAAATTAGCTAGTCGCGTTTAAGACTTGACTTGGCATTCGGCTCATCAAATGACCTCATCGTTACCAAATTCCAAAACTGATTAAGTATGTACAATTCAGTCATACTCAAAAATGTTACAAATGCCAAAAAAGTCACTCGTTCAGGAAATATTTTAGTTCATATCAGTCAATCAATCAAACCAGAATTGCGACTCACGTATCCAATAAATGTCATGGAAGAGAAGGAGGATCGAACACCTTTCTCGTCTCCTTCGTGTGTTTCGCGCCCTCAGCGGGAGACAAAGTGGCGTCGTGGGGCATCGAGGCGTCTGGGTGGCGATTGGCACTTGTTTTCGGCGGTGTGTGTGTGTCGCCAGAGTTAGAGACCGACCACAAGGCAGCCAATCATGACTCTTCGTGGGTTACCGATGACCTGAACTGCTTAAGGGGGCTATTACAGGGGGCAAATTTTCCGTGGATCTTCAGTCGAACCACGATTTCCGCTAGTGTAATTCTCATTTTGTTTCTTGTTATTGCTGCTGATGATGATGGTGAGTAATACCGTCGTTCTTCGGGGAAATCTACCGTAGATTTGGAAGATCGTGGACACGTCAGAAAACCACGGAAATATGAAAACCACGCCAGCGGAAATGGTTGTTTGAAGATCCACGGAAAATTTGCCCAGTGTAATAGCCCCTTAAGGCTTACAGAATGACCTTACGAAAACTTGTTCAATATGTTCTTCCTATTTCCCGCGAAGAACGAAGTTTTGTTTATTTCTGAGGATGTGGCCACGTGACCCATTTCATCCTCCTCCAGAAGCACACAGATGTACAGAACCTTGATCCGTGACGTCGTGTTTTTATTTTCTATTGCCCAAGTAGAATGTATCGAATATTTGCTTCCTGTTACTCGAAAAGAACGAAGTCTTTATCTATTTTTTTTAGGATGTGGCAACGTGGTCCATTCAGCGTTGCCAAATTATCGTACTCATCGCATTACATTTTCATAGTTTCTGACCAATAACTGTAGCAAAAACAAACAAACAAACATCAATAAATAGGAGCTTTAACGCTAACTTCAATTTTCTATCGTTATTTGTGTAGGTACGAGAGTTTGAGGATTAAAAGTGATAAATACGATGTGGTGAATACGATAATCTGGCAACGCTGGGTCCATTTCATCCTCAGCCAAAAACACGAACAGAGCCGCAGAACCTTCATCCATGGCCTCGTGTTTTTACTTCATGTTTCCCAAGCAACACGGATTCTTGTTTGCTCTTGAGACGAGCGGCGTTGTGCATCTCATCCTTTAGCGAAATGCAAAGACGAATCAAAGTCAGAATCAAGAATTTATCCTGATGAATATCGGTGGTACGCTGTTTAGCTGCAAGAAAATCATGAACGAGATATACTTTACATCCCAAACTGTCCTTCCAAAACCTAGTCGTCATTTTTTTTCAGTAATACTCTACAGTCAAAACGTCAACGTAGAAGAATACTTAGGGTGCAGAGGAAGCATAATCTACACTAAAGGTCTGTCGGAAATTATTAACGAGGAATGAGTACACGACGAGTCAAAACAACTCACATCCTGAACACTCGACGCGCGGCAGTTCACCGGTTCGAGGTTCACTCTTTGGAGGCTGATTTGCTCGCCTCCACCTCGCGAGTCGCCTCGGAACTATGACGTCATCAGATCTGCGTTCCTCGCCTTCGGCGCAGAGGCTGGAACGCAGAACTCTAGTGAAAAATAGACCACAGCACATATTTGATCGTGTTCGAGAAAATTTCCTTTTTAAATAATTCTCATATGAAATATACGAAAGTGAGTTTGTTGATTATTGTTTTTCCATCTCATGACGGACAAACTGAGAATGTGATATTGACTTCTCGCCCACTCTGTTTTCTTTTTTTTTATACAGCAAAACTTCATTTTTTTTCGCATAAACTTTGTCATTACTTATAAAACGAGAAACTTTCCTTGTGATTTTTTTTACTTATTCAAGTGAACTATTTTTTCGTCTTAATATTCCGCACCAAAAGCTTCATGTGACGTACAATACAATGAATGAACCTTACTAGAGACTGATCTACCTACTAATACAAGTGAGCTTCAGCGTTACTTCCCTAAAAATGTTCAGTTATCCAAGCTTTCCCTAACATTGTGTGCGGGGTTGATGCCTGACTTCCCGTTTTCTGCTACAAGCTTGCGGCGTGGTGGTGAGATGGCGTGGAAAAGGTGTGAGGAATACATCAAGCTTTCATTATAAGCCGTCTTGTACTGGTCTGTTCAAATAATAATAATAATAATAATAATAGTAGTAATTCTAATGATAATAGCAATGATAATAATAATTTAAATGGCAATGATAATAATAATAATGAACAATAACAAAAACATCATGCAAATGTTGAATCGAAGGCTAAATTTGTCATTACTGATGTAGTTAATGTGAAAAATAATTGGCTAACAGTGAAAAGAATGAAAAGTCGCTTAAACTGATTAGAAAAAAACGTATACAAATATATGAAAGAAATAACTCATTGATATTAGAATGCAATTAACACATACTTTACTTATTCACTTAATTAGCGTTCCTCAGCACCGTCCACGAGGTCAACAGGTAACCAGACACACCTGTGCATATCATAGTATTAATTAATGTCGCCTCTAGAGAAAGATATTAATGGAAAAAATTAAGTGTCTTTATGCGTGTGAGTTATATACAGCTATTATTATTATTATTACTGTTGGTATTATTATTATTATTATTATTATTATTATTATTATTATTATTATTATTATTATTATTATTATTATTATTATTATTATTATTATTATTATCATTATTATCATTATCATTAGTATTATGCATCATGATTCGTGTTAGGTAAGGCAGACTATTCTCTCGTAACTACTAACCTATATGTATGTGTGTGTGTACGGGTATGAGGGAGCGCCACCTACCTACCTAAATACAAACTAAACCTCCCTATGTACACGTCCTTATCGCGACACATCAAGAAACAACTAAAACAAGACGTACCTAAGTGTAAAAAAAATGCATCCTTATCACTATCATCATATATGTTTTGGTATGTTATGTGTGTATGTATATATGCACTTGATTGCAGTGATGTTTGCCCTAAAAATATATATAAATATGTATGATTGCTCTCTAGGAATACTAAGGAGGAGCAGGAACGCGGAGGAAGCATGCTAGAGGGACATTATGCTGAGTGAGTGAGTGGCTGGTCCCAGGCGGCCAGCGAGGGGGGAAGGTGGGAAAGGAAGGAGAAGGAAAAAAGTAAAAGAAAGTAAGATAAGAAGGGAGGCGAAGGAAGACGGAGGAAAGAAACGGGAAAGGAGAGGATGAAAGGAGAGACTAAGGAGAGGAAGGAGAAGGAAGAGAGTAAAAGAAAGCAAGATAAGAAGGGAGGCGAAGGATGACGGAGGAAAGGAAGGGGAAGGAGGGGATGAAAGGAGAAACTAAGGAGAGGAAGGAGAAGGGAGAAAGTAAAAGAGAATAATATGAGAGTGAAGGAGAAGGAAGAAAGTAAGGAGAAAACGAAAGGGTGAAAGGAGAACGATGTGAAAAGAGACTGAGTAAATAGGAATGAGGAGGAAGAGAATAGGAGAGAGTAAGACAGGTAGGAAGATTACGGAAAACAAAATAGAGGAAGGAGAAAGACAGAGTGAAAGGAGAGACTAAGTAAGAAGGAAAAAAATGAGAGAGGCGAAGAGAATAACGATATATGATGGAAAATTAAGGAAGAGAATAAAAGATAAAGGAAGAGAGAAATAGGGAAAGGGAGATATTTAAAGAAGACAGAACAAGAGAGGTGGATAGAAAAAAAGAAAGGCGAGTATTATTTTTTTATGGAAGCAATAAGGAGGCGAAGAGGAGTTACTATTACCGTATTGAAAACTCTTTAAAATGGAATGGGAAGGGAGACGAGGCAAAATTAAATCACTGTGTTAAAAAAAGACAAATAATACTGATAAAGCGTAAAATATTCATAAGTACGACGAGTTCGAGTGTGGAAAAAAAAATACTCGAGGCACGAAAAATAAACTACAGAAAAGGAAAAATAAAATGCTTGTCGATGTAGGAAGGAATATGATCAAAAGGAAAGTGACGTACATAAAAGGAAAATAAATAATGCGATAGACGTAATAGATACAAACAAAGGGATGACTTATAAATACGACCTGAAGGAACACGAAAGGAGTAAACAAATAAGGTGATGACCCAGACAAGTACAAACAAGGGGGTGACTTATAGATACAGAACCCAACTCAAGCGCGCCAGGTCGGATACAAAGGTTCGAAAGTACAATCCAAAACTTTCTCGTCTCGTCTCGTCTAAAAAATTGCACCAAAAAATCCCTCGGCGGTGAGTGACGAGACTCGCCCCGCACGCCACCAGACAGACAGACACAGACGGCGGTGCTCGGCGCGGCGTGGCGGTGTTCAGACAGAGCGACAAACACGACAAAACCAACCAACGTGGACCTTAAGAGTAAACAGGTAGTCTGATTCTCCTCGTTCGAAAAGCGCTGCAAAAAAAGTCTTGTGTTGCTGGCGGGCCGACAGGTGTGTGGGTGTGGCTCCGTGCAGGTGTGAACAGGTGTGCCACTAGGCGGGTATGGCCCTAGTGCACCCTTGATCCTGGGGGGCGCGTGAGCCTGCCCGCCGCGGCCCCTGAGGCACGCCCTGGGTGGAGGCTAGGGGAGGATCATCTGGGTGAAAGGTGGGGACGAGGGGGCGGGGGGTTGGGGTGGCCTCAGGCGGCGGGCATGAGGAGGGGGTCGCCCTGGCCGTGTCTGGGCCGCTGTGGGTGCCGCTCCTGCCGGTGCTGGAGCGAGGCGGCACTGTGGTGGCGCTGCTGCGACGACGAGGACGAGGACGAGGAGTCGGGCTGTGGGAGGGAAGGGCTGTTAGCATCGTCAGGGGGAGGAGGATAACCAGCCTAAGCAGTACAAAATCTTAGGTAAACAACACCCTGCGTCTAAATAACTCTGTTGCTAATGTGATTTATAGCTGTTGGCATTGCTCTCAGAACTTATTAACTTCTCAGTCACCCTAGACAGCAGAAAGTCTCATGTATAAAAAGCTTTAAGCGTATTTAGAATTTTTTTTCGTTAAAGTGAAAAAATGGTGTCAGTGCTCTCAGAATGGATTAGCTTTTCAACCACCGTAGACAACACGTCGCTCATGTTGGTAGCATGTTCTGGATGTTTTATGAATTGAAAAACATATATTAATGAATCTTTACGTGGTGCTGAATAAATAAAAACTTAAAGATATTATATTTTTACTTCTTGTTTATATGTATAAGTTAATCAAAATCTCTGGAACAGTAATGTAATTATTTTTACAAAACACCGACGGGAAACCTTAAAATACGTGCAATGGAAAATGGAAAGTAGTTGTGCCATGAAATTATAACCACTGTGAAAGTCATAATGCACAATATCGTTAAATTATCTCGGCATGTTTGAAAATGAGAACAGTGCTTAGTCTTTTTTTCCTTGTGAACTCAAACTTGCACAATTTTTCCTTTAATGGTCGACTGCACCTTGCTTTTCCTTTAATATTATCTCCAAGGCACGAGGCAGAAGCTTGTATACGCCGTGCCGTGGCTGTCTCGATGAAAGTTAATATATTATGCATGCACGCAACAATGAACCTTGGGGAGAAAATTGTAAATGGTGGTGAGGCTGCTGGTGAAAGGTGAAGGCTGTGTAAGCGATGGCGGTGAAGGAGCTGGGGATGAGAGAGGACCCCCTTACTGGCCCTAGTGGTGTTGATTCGCGTGATGATGAGTGACCGAAGATGATGGTGATGATGGATGTGGTGATAATCGTGATGCTGGCGTGAAGATGGTGATGGTAATGAAGATGATGGTGGTGAAAGCCTTGGTGATGGTGATGCTATACTATAACGGCTGGAAATGGTGGTGATGACGTGGTGGCTAAAGAGAGTGGTGATGGATGGTGGTGATGGCCGTGGAGGAGGAGGAGGAGGAGGAGGGTGGTTAAGGAAGCAGTGAAGGATTGATGCGTCGAGGAAGGAGAGGTGGAGAGAGGTGGAGGAAAGTTAAAGATGTGGTGGTGGAGGAAGTGGAGAGAGAGAGAGAGAGAGAGAGAGAGAGAGAGAGAGAGAGAGAGAGAGAGAGAGAGAGAGAGAGAGAGAGAGAGAGAGAGAGAGAGAGAGAGAGAGAGAGAGAGAGAGAGAGAGAGTGGATGGCGGCTTAGCGAAAGTTAAAAATACAAAATTCAAGACGTCAAAACCTAAAAAAATCACACAGGTAACCACTAACGAGGAAACCTGAAGCCATTACCTGTAGGAGCGGGGGGTTATAGAGGGCGGGGGAGGGCGGCGTGTGGGTGGGGGCGGCGGGTGGGTCCTCCCCCGCCACGGGCAGCACCTTGGGCGTCGGGTCCCCCTCCAGCATGCCCAGGACCCGGTCGGCGGAGTCTGCGGGGATAGGAAGAGTTAGAAGGGAAAGGAGATCAAGGTGGTGGTGGTGGTGGTAGTGGTAGTAGTAGTAGTAGTAGTAGTAGTAGTTAGTATTTTCTGTCTCATAGGTCTTATATTTCTAAGTTATCTTTACATATTTGCATTTCGAAATCATTACATCATCGTTTTAAATGGTGTGTGTGTGTGTGTGTGTGTGTGTGTGCGTGTGCGTGTGCGTGTGCGTCTGCCTAGCCAAGTGACTCACACACACACACACACACACACACACACACACACACACAAGCAGGATGTAAGTGTTTCAGGCCACCTCTCATCACCATCGTTGGAGCCACCTGGTCTAAACTAACGGGGCCGCAGGTGAGTTGAACAGGTAAGGGAAGCCCCACAGCCACATAGTAACGAGGGAAGCGAGGCGAAGGGAGGGAGGGAGGGTATGTAGGCCACGGTAGGAAGGAAGGAAGGAAGGATTATAGGATTGGGTGAATTTGTAGTGTTTCTGAAGCGAGCAATGTTGAGATTGTTGTTTGTGTTAATTCCTTTCTCTTTCTCTTCATTTGCTTCTCTTGTTTAGTTTTCCCTTTGTTTTTGTTTTGTTTTGTTTTGTTTGAGGGGAGGAGTGTTTGCCTGTTGGTGTTCGTGTTTGTTTTTTTTTTTTTTTATTTTCTCTCTCTCTCTCTCTCTCTCTCTCTCTCTCTCTCTCTCTCTCTCTCTCTCTCTCTCTCTCTCTCTCTCTCATTCACTCACCCATACCTCCGAAAAAGTTACTTTAAAACCACAAGACCTTTACGATTTCCGGCACAAAAAGAAAAAAAGAGAAAAGGGATTGAGGCCAGTGATCTGATTTGCCTGAACCACACACCTTTAACCTCTCACCCCTCTTCCCTTACCCTCTCCCCGCACACCCTCGCTTCATCCCTATATTCTCCCCTCAGCCTCTTACCTCTCCCCTCTCTCCTTCCTCCTCTCCCTCACACTCCTCTATTCAAACCCATACTCTCCCCTTAGTCTCTTACCTCTCCCCTCTCTCCTTCCTCCTCTCCCTCACACTCCTCTATCCAAACCCATACTCTCCCCTTAGTCTCTTACCTCTCCCTTCTCCCCTCCCTTATACCCCTTACATCAACCCTATACACTATTTCCTTGGCCTCCTACACCTCCCCTCACCTTCCACCCCTCTCCCCTCTCTCTTCACACCCATCACTTCATCCTCATACCCTCCCCTCACCTTTCTCCCCTTCTCTCCCCTCACCCCCAAAGGAAGCCACATTCACCCCACCTGGTTTCTTGAAGGGCTTCTCCACCTGCGTCACCTGCCTGCCTTGCCTCTCACCTGGCCGACCACTAATTACTCCTGAGCTCACCTGAGAACAGCGGGATTAAGGTGTTGCTGGCATACTTTTATCTGCTACTTTTTTTTTCTTTTTTTTTTCGTTTTTTGTAGTGTAATTTTTTTTTCTTTTTATTTGAAACGAGATGATTGTGATTGATGGTAGAAGCAGTAGTAGTAGTAGTAGTAGGAGTAGTAGTAGTAGTAGTAGTCGTAGTAGCAGTAGTAGTAGTAGTAGTAGTAGTAGTGGTAGAAATATTGCGTAGGATAAAATGATGTACATGAAAATATGACGTTCCAGCGAATCCGTTTTCTATATAAAAACTTTAACAGAAAATGTACTGTATAGTGTGTGGTGTTCGGAGGGAAATATCCAAGTGGGGGATGGGAGAGAGAGAGAGAGAGAGAGAGAGAGAGAGAGAGAGAGAGAGAGAGAGAGAGAGAGAGAGAGAGAGAGAGAGAGAGAGAGAGAGAGAGAGAGAGAGAATATCAATCGAAAAAAAAAACATCAACTGGTAGATAATATTTCTCCCTCAAAAAATATAACAGCCGAGTGAGGGAGTGAAAAGGACGAGCAAGTTAAGTGAGTGAGTGACGGCGCGGTAAATGGCTCACCTGCTCTCCCCCACCTCCGCCCACACCCTTGGCGGTACTTGGCTCACACACACGCACCTCCCGTATAGTTCACGTAAGGAAGAACGAGAACAAAAACAAAATAAGAACAAGAACAAAAAGTAGATAAAAAGAACAAAAAAGAAAAACAATGAAGAAAACAACAGCAATACAAAATCAAAGTAAACGATGAAGATAAATAAGCAAAAAAAAAAAGAAAAAAAAGAACACGAACAAAAACACAAACAAGAGCAAGACTGTAAGAAGAAAGGAGAGAAGAAAAAGAAAAAAGGAAAAGAGAGCAGGGACCACTTAGATTACAATAGATAAGAAGAAAAAGCGTAAGAATCATCACTAATACTATACACACAACTACCTACTGATTGAAAGGGCGAGAGGAAATATGAGAGTCGTTTCATGAGTGACTCGACGCGGTAAACGGCGCATCCACCCACCCGTCACGGCGGTACTCGGCCCACGGCTCACCCACCTTCCGTGTAGTTCTTCAAATAGGCGTCCATGAACTCTTTGGACATCTTATGCGGGTAGGCGATGGGCTGGCGGCCGCTGAACGCCTCTGGAAGGGGGGTGGGGGCGACGCGTGCCGAAGTCTGGGGTAGGCCGATCGGCTCCCCTGACTTGAGGTACCCCGGAGGCCGCACCCCAGTGATTCGCGGGTCCCAGAAGATTATGTAGTAGAGGGAGAGCAGCACCCCAGCCCCCGATACCCCAGACATGTACGCGGCCACCGTCAGGAGTTTGATGACCTTTTTGGCGAAGGGTGAGGCCGACTTTTCCTTGACCTCCTTCTTTTCGCCCTCAGTTGCTTCGTCCGTCATCTTGACTCGGCTTGGTGGCTTTGGTTAGTGCCTTGTGTTCTTCAGCGCCTCCGCCTCCCTCGATGTGCGGTGTCTGCCCCCCACCAGCTATTGTGACACACTGACCTGGCTTGGCTTTCTCATCCGTCTTATATATGTCATCTTACCCCCACCTCAAGCGTCACCACCAGTCCCCCCCTCCACCGTCACCCCTGCTCCTCCTCCTCTTCCTCCCCCTTCTCCTCCTGTTATGGCTTCTGTTAACGGAGATGGAATGTAGTAGGGAATTGCAAGACTTAATGGAAAGGTTAATAGGAATTGATGAGCCACCCAGGTTAGAAGGGACTTTGATGAGGTGATGAGTAATGGAGGTGATGGGAATAACAGGTGAAGAGCGATGGGGTGATGGAGGAAAGGGGGGGTTGTTGTGGGGGTGAAGGGGTGGCACAGTGACCTAATAGTATATACTGCAAGGGCTTCACACACACACACACACACACACACACACACACACACACACACACACACACACACACACACACACACACTGTTCCCTTATTTAGACCGTGTTATCCCCTTTACTTCCGGATGCAGCTCTCCACTATTGCGTACTGGAATTTAACTCTTCTCTTTGATCCGTTACCTGTTTCATTATGTTAGTAAATAAAGGGATAGAGCAGCGGTTCTCAAACTTTTTACTTCCACGCACGCCCCTTCTAGAAATGGGTCTTTCCCTTCACGCCTCCTTTGCATATTAGGCCACGCTCTAAAGATAAAAATATTCCAACAGATATTCCAATTTTTCACCCAAGTCTTGCGTCCCCCATGGAATTATTAACGCCCCCAGTTTAATAACCACCGGGACAGAAGAATAGTAAAGACAGGTGGACAGACAGACAAATATACGCGGGAAATAAAGAATGAAAAACAGATCCACTTGTCAGGTTATGTAACTCATTCGAGAGGGGTTTATATATTTGTTTATTGGTCTCTTGTTGGAGTAATATGATTCGGGGAAGAGAGATGGGGAGTAGAAAGATATGGGGGGGGGAGGGGTAGGAACACACACACACACACACACACACACACACACACACACACACACACACACACACACACACACACACACACACACACACACACACACACACACACACACACACACACACACACACACACACACACACACACACACAACCTGACTGACCCAAATCCTACCAGTCTCAGTACTTCGAGTCACATTATTTGTAAAGTAGTAGAAGTAGTAGTGGTAGTAGTAGTAGTAGTAGTAGTAGTAGTAGTAGTAGTAGTAGTAGTAGTAGTAGTAGTAGTAGTAGTAGTAGTAGTAGTAGTAGTAGTAGTAGTAGTAGTAGTAGTAGTAGTAGTAGTAGTAGTAGTAGTAGTAGTGGTAGCAGTTGTTGTTGTTGTTGTTGTTCAGTATTGCGTTACAAATATTTTTAAAGTTAATGTGGATTTTTTTTTTTTTGGGGGGGTGGGGTGGGGGGGATGTACGGTTATAAGACAAAAAAAAATTGAGATTTGAGATGAATTCCGATGATGATGATATGAAGGAAGGAAGGCAGGCGACGAATGGATGTATGAAGCACCCATCTTTTCTCCTTACCATTACTGCATTTCCTTCCACTGTGCCGACGAGGTTTATCAGTAAGGCCACTGTATAAACTCGTACGTTCTGACCTGACGTCCCCTTGCGTTTAAGTCATTTCCTAAACAAAGATACGGATTTGGAGACCGAGACAGTGTGCATAATATTTCGCTCAGTATTCTCAGGCATTTCCACCTCTCACGTACACTATTACCAAATGCCGAAAGAGGAAATTAGTTGGGTTCTCATAAGTGCTTTCCTTCTTCACATTCATGATACAAAAGCATACATATTCGATAAGGCTTTCATAGGAGTTGTGGGGAAATCAAACGTCAGACTTCCACCAGGTAGCGGGCTTTTTTCTATTATTGTTTCCTTTTTTTGTGCCCTTGAGCTGTCTCCTTTGTTGTAAAAAAAAAAATAGTGTCATAAAACTACTCATGGAAATGCCCACAACTCCTATGAAGGCCTTGTCTAGTGTTTGGTTGGACGCAGCAGTATTTGAGAATGTCCCTAAATGTCCTGGATTTTGTTATCGTATTACCTCGTCACAATGCATCAAACCTGACCTCTCCACGTCTTCCTTCCTCGCCTTTGTTAACCGTTCAGTGATACATCTTGGGTGACTTTGTTTTCATCAGGTTTCTTTGTTTGTTTATACATTTCGCATAAAAGATTTACAGTTGCTCCCTCAATTTTTTTTCCACCCTTAAATTCCTCCGTCAGTGTTAGTATTCACCCTTCGTATCTCCCTCAGTGTTAGTATTCACCCTTAATACTCCCTCAGTGTTAGTATTCACCCTTAAATTGCTCCGTCAGTGTTAGTATTCACCCTTCGTATCTCCGTCAGTTTTAGTATTCACCCTTCGTATCTCCCTCAGTGTTAGTAGTCACCCTTAAATTGCTCCGTCAGTGTTAGTATTCACCCTTAAGCTACTCCGTCAGTGTTAGTATTCACCCTTCGTATCTCCCTCAGTCATAGTATTCGCCCTTTGTCAAATTGCTCCCTCAGTCATAGTAGTCACCCTTAGTCAAGTTGCTCTCTCAGTAAATAATATTCACCCTTAGTCTTGCTCCCTCAGTATTCACCCTTAGTCAAGTTCCTCCATCAGTATTCACCCTTACTCTTGCTCCCTCAGTATTCACCCTTAGGCAAGTTCCGCCATCAGCATTCACCCAGGAGTTTGAACGCGTGAGCATCAGGGCAACCGTAGGAAGGCGTTTGTGACCCACTGAACCCATTCCGAACCCACCAAACTCAACCTGACCCATTAAAGCCGCGACTCCATTCCTTGTCCGTGTACTGTAAACTGACCCCTTCAAAACGTCCTCAAACTGAACCCAACATAAACATAAAAAGACGTAATGCAAACCAATAATCTTTTCAGACTCTGTTTCACTGCTTTAAAAATCTATTGCCAACCTTTTCAAACTTATTCTAACTTTTCAGACCATACTTTAAGCCTTTCACATTCTAAACTTTTTTTTTATTTTCAAATTTATTATAATCTCCAAGTCTCTAAATTCTTTTCTTGCCCTTTTCAGACGCTATTTTAATCAATTTTGTACCTTTTACTAAACCCTTTCAAATTTTATTCCAACCTTAATTAAACTTTTCTAATCCCCTTAACCTTTTCAAACCCTATTCCAACCTTTTTAAATCTTATTTAATCCCCTTAACCCTTTCGAACCATATTCCAACCTTTTTAAAACTTATTTAATCCCCTTAACCTTTTCAAACCCTATTCCAACCTTTTTTAAATCTTATCTAATCCCCTTAACCTTTTCAAACCCTATTCCAACCTTTTTAAAGCTTATCTAATCCCCTTAACCTTTTAAAACCCTATTCCAACCTTTTTAAAACTTATCTAATCCCCTTAACCTTTTCGAGCCCTATTCCAACCTTTTTAAAACTTATCTAATCCCCTTAACCTTTTCAAACCCTATTCCAACCTTTTTTAAATCTTATCTAATCCCCTTAACCTTTTAAAACCCTATTCCAACCTTTTTAAAACTTATCTAATCCCCTTAACCTTTTCGAACCCTATTCCAACCTTTTTAAATCTTATCTAATACCCTTAATCATTTCAAACCCTATTCCAACCTTTTTAAAACTTATCTAATCCCCTTAACTTTTTTAAATATTATTTCAACCTTCTTAAAACTTATCTAATCCCCTTAACCTTTTCAAACCTTATTCCAACCTCGTTTAAGCATCACCCAGCTCCCTTAACCTTTTCAAACTTAATCCTACCCTTTTTCAAACCTTATCCAAATAGTTTCCAGAGATCATCCTAACCCTTTTCAAACGCCATCCTATCCGTGCTAAAAGTAGTCTCCGGACCTCCTCTGAACCCCCACCTTGGCCCGTTTTAAAACTCCCAACGCGTGGACCTTAACTTGAGCCGGCCCTGAACCTCCTTAAGAGCGCACCCCCCCCACCCCCTTCCCGAATGTTTCCCTGCCAGGTGTTGCGTTCCCAGCCCCGCCGCTCCTCTTGAAACACACCTGCAACACACACCTGCAACACACACCTGCAACACACACCTGCAACACACACCTGCAACACACACCTGCAAGTCGCATTGGTGTGCCGGGAAGGTTTGCTCTGCGTGTTATCGGCGGGAGGTGGTGCAGCAATGTTAGTTTTTTGTTTGTTTGTTTGTTTGCTTGCTTTTTACGGGTTTGTTTTCGTAATACTTTTTTTACGTGCTCGATTCGTCTGTTTCGTCGTTTTCTCAATATTCTCTCTTTCTTCTTGTCCTCTTTTTCTTCCTCCTCTTTATATCTTTAAAATAAGGCATAACCCACATTTTACCTTAACGGAAACACTTTTATTTCCTCCATCAATCTGTTTCTTCACTTTCACTTCATCATTCATCAGCAATTATTCTCACCTCAAGAGTACATCCATCACCCATCACTCATGCAAAACCAATCCCGTCACCCGTCACTCTCACCCATAAAGTACACCGATCACCCATCACTCATGCTAAACCAACCCCATCACCCATCACTCTCACCCCTAAAGTACACCCATCACCCATCACTCACCCAAAGCCAACCCCATCACCCATCACTCTCATCCATAAAGTACACCCATCACCTATCACTCTCACCCCTAAAGTACACCCATCACCCATCACTGCCCATACCAACCATCACCCATCACTCATGCTAAACCAACCCCATCACCCATCACTCTCACCCATAAAGTACACCCATCACCCATCACTCATGCAAAGCCAACCCCATCACCCATCACTCTCACCCATAAAGTACACCCATCACCCATCACTCATGCAAAACCAACCCCATCACCCATCACTCTCACCCTTAAAGTACACCCATCACCCATCACTCATGCAAAACCAACCCCGTCATCCATCACTCTCACCCTTAAAATACAGCCATCACCCATCACTCATGCTAAACCAACCCCATCACCCATCACTCTCTCCCTTAAAGTACACCCATCACCCATCACTCATGCAAAACCAACCCCGTCATCCATCACTCTCACCCTTAAAATACAGCCATTCCCTTCACTCATTCAAAACCAACCCCATCACCCATCACTCTCTCCCTTAAAGTACACCCATCACCCATCACTCATGCTAAACCAACCCCATCACCCATCACTCTCACCCTTAAAGTACACCCATCACCCATCACTCATGCTAAACCAACCCCATCACCCATCACTCTCACCCTTAAAGTACACCCATCACCCATCACTCATGCAAAAACAACCCCGTCACCCATCACTCTCACCCTTAAAGTACACCCATCACCCATCACTCATGCTAAACCAACCTCATCACCCATCACTCTCACCCATAAAGTACACCCATCACCCATCACTCATGCAAAACCAACCCCGTCATCCATCACTCTCACCCTTAAAATACAGCCATCACCCATCACTCATGCAAAAACAACCCCGTCACCCATCACTCACCCCTTAAGTACACCCATCACCCATCACTCATGCAAAACCAACCCCATCACCCATCACTCTCTCCCTTAAAGTACACCCATCACCCATCACTCATGCAAAACCAACCCCGTCATCCATCACTCTCACCCATAAAATACTGCCATTCCCATCACTCATGCTAAACCAACCCCATCACCCGTCACTCTCACCTTTACAGGACAACCATTCCCTTCACTCATGCAAAACCAACCCCGTCACCCATCACTCTCACCCTTAAAGTACACCCATCACCCATCACTCATGCAAAAACAACCCCGTCACCCATCACTCTCACCCCTTAAGTACACCCATCCCCATCACTTTCTCACCCAAAAGCACTCCCATCACCCATCACTGTCCCACTAAAAGCCCATAAAGTTACGACTAAAATGTGGGAACAGCGTATTTTTGCGGGCTTTTATAATATACGTGTTTTTATCCCTTGAACGATTTCCTTTCCCGTTTTAATCAAGGGCTAGCTAGAAGAAGGGCTTTAATGACGAAGGTACAGAAAGGGGAACAAGAAAGGCAATATTAGTGACCTACGAACACACCCACATGTATTTGTTATAATGTATGTGCATGTTACCCTTGAACCATCTCCTCTCCCGTTTTCAGTCAAGGGTATAGCTAAAAGATAGGTATAAACTGAGAGGGTACAGAAGGAGGAAGAGGAAAGACAGCAGGAATGAGTTACGAAGAATACACTCATCAAACTTGCCAGAAGGGAAGGATTAATGAAGAAAGTACAGCAGGGGGAAGAGGAAAGACAGCAGGAATGAGTTACGAAGAATACACTCATCAAACTAGCCAGAAGGGAAGAAAGTACAGCAGGGGGAAGAGGAAAGTCAGAAGGAGTGTGTCACGTTAAAAGAAAATAGCGCTCAGCAGACACATTGCCACACACACAAGAGAGTCGAGGTTTGGTGCGTCCCGTCAGCCAGGCACCACAATAGTCTCCCCTGCCAGCCGAGGGACACATTTTCTTTTACAATAGTGTCGTTTTTCACGGGACTGACGCAGCTCACCACCAGCACGCCACCACAACCACGCCACACCACACGCCACCACAGCACCACACAACACCACCACCACCACAACACAACACAACGCCACCATCATCACCAACACTCCACCACAACCACGCCACACCACACGCCACCACAGCACCACACAACACCACCACCACCACAACACAACACAACGCCACCATCACCACCAACACTCCACCACAACCACGCCACAACCACGCCACACCACAGCACCACAAAACACCACCACCACACAATAAAACACCACGCCACCATCAGCACCACCACAACACCATCACCACATCATCATCACCACCACACCACCACCACACAATACAACACCACGCCACCATCACCACCACCGCAACACCACCACGACACACCGCACACCACTAAGAGAGCCACGAAGAAATAATGATTACAGTGAAAAGGGAAGGAGAAGAAAAAAAACATGATACTAATGACTGGATTTGGAAAGACGAAAGAAAAAAAGAAAAAAAAAGGGAACAATACAACAAAATAGATGAAAGCAAAGAGAGCGAGAAGAAAATTAGGAAAAGGAAAAATAGATAATAATAAGATAAAGAAGAATAGAAAAAAAGAGAATAGCTAATTAAAGAAAAGTATAAAATATGAAAGACTGTTTGACGTTAGAAAAAATTAAGGAGCAAGGGAGAACGAATGCCAGAATAAGTCAAGAAGGACGGAAGTGAAGATGATGATAACAACAACAACAACAACAACAACAACAACAACAACAACAACAACAACAACAAGTGTAACAATGAACCACTTAGGGTAAGATAGAAAAGCATAAAAGGTAAAAGGAGACAATGCAGCGAAAAAAAGGAAGTAAAGAGAGAAGAGGAATAACAAAAAATAGAGAAGGAAAAAAAACTGCGAGGATACGTTGAAGAAAAATAGAATGTGGAAGACAATTACCACGAGAAGAAGAACGTAGGAGCAAAAACAAGAATAAAAAGCAGAATAAGCGGATAGATATATAAATAGGTAGATATGAGTATAGAGAAGATAAAAGTACTTAACATAATTTAGTGCAATATTGCGTAATTGTACAGGAACAGGCTACTCTTTACTTTTATCTTTTATGGGAGCGGCGAGTAGTGGGCTTTTTTTTTGTACCCTTTTTGTTGCCCTTGAGCCGTGTCCTCTGATGTAAAAAAAAAAAAAGGACGTAGAAGGAAAACAAAAATAATAATGGAGGGGAGAACTAAAACTGCACACAAAAAATGGGACAAGGAGTTGGCTGAAAAAAATGTCACAGTGAAGAAAGACGAAAGGAAGAGCAGGAAAATAAGGATCAAAAGAGGAAAATAATAAATAAAGAACAGTATGATGACCAATGGCAATACCGTAGAGATGAAAAAAAAGAACAGAAAACAAGAATAATTGAAGTCAAGAAAAAAGAAGCGATAGTGAAATGAATAAAAAGGAGGAAATGACTGAAAAGAAAACGGAAAGGAAATAAATGATAGCAAACAGTTTCAATGCAGAGCTGAAAAGTGACGTTGGAGAAAAGAAAAATAAATACGATATAAAAAGAGAAATCGGAGTTGGAATAAAAACGAGCGTGATACAAGAGTCGATATTCTGAAGACGAAACAAAGACGGCTGACACCACTAATACAACGCCTCCGAAAAGAACTGAAAAAAACGAGGATGAGAAGAATATGAATAAAAATAAGAGTAATAAGGAACCAAAGAAAGAAATAGAGGAAAGAAGAAGGCAAGGAAAAAAGTATTAAAAGAAAATAATAAGAATAAGAATAAGAATAATTTACATAGATTTACATAGATTTACATAGAAAATCAGACCACACAGACCCCATGGTCCAGACTTGGTGGTCTGTCCTTAAACCTAAGTGATTTTACATTAATCAGAAGACTCCAAACGTTGCATTTCTACTCTAGTTGATATTAAGTTGAAGGAAGTGACGGTCGAGCTTATTTTTGAAGGAGTCAATCGTGTTACACTGGACCACTGACGGTGGAAGCTTATTCCATTCTCGCACTACAACGTTGGTGAAGAAAAATTTGGTGCAGTCTGAATTTCCTTGTCTACATCTGAGTTTTACGCCATTGTTCCTCGTGCGCAAAGTGTCATCGATCATAAACAATGTTGATCTGTCTACATTCTTGAAACCATTAAGTATTTTAAAACATTCGATTAGTTTTCCTCGGAGGCGACGTTTCTCAAGAGAGAACATGTTAAGGGTAGAAAGCCTTTCTTCGTAGGATTTGTTGCGCAAGGAAGGGATCATCCCGACGCTGAACACCTTCTAATTTAGCAATATCCTTTGCATGGTGGGGAGACCAAAACTGTACCGCATATTCCAAGTGGGGTCTGACTAAACTGTTGTAGAGCGGGAGTATTACATCTTTATTCTTGAATACAAAGTTTCTTTTAATGAAGCCCAACATTCTGTTCGCTTTATTTGCTGCATCGATGCATTGCTGTGAGAATTTGAGGTTTGACGCGATTTTGACCCCCAAGTCTTTGACGCATTGAACGCTTTTGAGTTTAACGCCGCGCATTTCGTATTCGAACTTCTTATTCCTCGTTCCAACTTGAAGGACCTGGCACTTGTCTACGTTAAAGGGCATCTCCATCTATCCGACCAAGTTGAAATTTTGTGCAAATCCTCTTGGGCTTTGCCTGTCTTCGTCAGTGAGAACCGAGTTGCCAATCTTTGTGTCGTCTGCAAATTTACTAATGCGGTTATTGAGTCCAACATCCACGTCGTTGATGTAAATAATGAAGAGCACTGGGCCAAGGACCGAGCCCTGAGGGACGCCACTAGTGACAGGCGCCCACTCTGAGTTAAATCCGTCGATCACTACTCTTTGTTGTCTGTTGCTCAACCAATTCGCGATCCATTGGTTTACTTGACCGTCAATACCTATTTGCTTTAATTTGTAAAGTAATTTATGATGCGGGACTTTATCAAACGCTTTCTGGAAATCAAGATAGACAACGTCCAGTGATTTGGTTACGTCATAAACAGTGAAGAGGTCGTTATAAAAGGTTAATAGGTTTGATAGGCAGGATCTTTTGTTTCGGAAGCCATGTTGTGAGTCCCCAATCAATGAGTGGCTTTCAAGGTAATTCACAATTTTGTCTCTAATTATGCCCTCAAGTAGCTTACCTACAACCGAAGTTAGACTAATGGGCCTGTAATTACCTGGTACTTTTTTGTCTCCTTTCTTGAAAATCGGTGTCACGTTAGCCTTTTTCCAATCTGAAGGGACGATGCCTTGTCGCAAGGACATATTGAATAATGAGGAACAAAAAGAAGAATAGGAGAAAGAAGACAACGAGGAAGAAAATATTGAAAGAGAACAAATATGAAAATGAAAGTTATAATATTTAACGAAGAAATGATGGATAGAATATGAATAAAGATATGAATAATGAGGAACAAAAAGAAGAATAGGAGAAAGAAGACAACGAGGAAGAAAATATTGAAAGAGAACAAATATGAAAATGAAAGTTATAATATTTAACGAAGAAATGATGGATAGAATATGAATAAAGATATGAATAATGAGGAACAAAAAGAAGAATCGGAGAAAATAAAAGACGAGGAAGAAAATATTGAAAGAGAACAAATATGAAAATGCAAGTTACAATATTTAACGAAAGAAGGATGGATAGAATATGAATAAAGAAAAGAATAAATGGAACAAAACGAAAGCAATAGGAGGAAGAAGACGAGGAAGAAAGTACTGAAAGAGAATATATATGACTCTCAAACTCATTGCATTTAAATAGAAACAGAATGAAATTAAAGAGAGAATAAGAGAAACTTGATAATGTAAAGAGGAAAGAGGAGATAAAACAAGAATAAAGAAGAAACAGTGAATAAAAACAAGACTGGAGACGCAAAATAGAGAGACAAAGGAGATAAATAAGGTGGACAAGACGACGCAATGAAGATGAAAATAAGAGAAAGGGCAAAATAGGATGCTGAAAACAGTGACAATGAGAATGGCGATTTGAAAGAGAAACAAAAGAAAGACAAGGAACAGAAGAGACAGAACGAGGCAAGAAATGTGGGAAGGAACACTATTGCGACACAGAGAGAGAGAGAGAGAGAGAGAGAGAGAGAGAGAGAGAGAGAGAGAGAGAGAGAGAGAGAGAGCAATAATACTGACAATAAAAAGAACCCTCAAGCGCAAAAAAGACGATGTAGACAATAACAACAACAACAACAACAACAACAACAACAGCAACAAAAACAACAACAACAACTACAACAACAATTATCAACTACCATAACTTTAGCCATTATAACTACCACCACCACCACCACCACCACTTTCATCATCACCACCACCACCACAACCATCACCGCATCCTTCCACCATCCTGCAGGAGTGACCTAGTTGGCCTCACGCCGAGTCTTTGTAGGACACGCGGGGACACGGCCAGGAGGAGGAGGAGGAGGAGGAGGAGGAGGAGGAGGAGGAGGAGGAGGAGGAGGAGGAGGAGAACAAAAGAGTAAGCAGAAGAGAAAGATGGGTCAGAGCAGGATCGGCATAAGGAGCAGAAGGAGGAGGAGGAGGAGGAGGAAGAAAAGAACAAAAGTAGGAAATGAGAACAAGGAGGAAGCGGAGGAGGAGGAGGAGGAAGTGACAAATGAACGACTAGGGGAGGAATAACGAAGATGAAGAAGGGAAAGGTTGATAAAGAGGGTGCGGAAGATAGAATGTTATGAAAGCGATGATAGATAACGCAGGAGAGGATGAAAGGGAAGAGGAGAAGGTGGAGATAGAGGAAGAAGAGAAGGAGGAGGAGGGGGAGAAAAGAAGGAAGGTTGGAAATCAAGAGAAAGGGAAGGAAAAGGAGATGGAGCAGGGAGTTAAAAAGAAAGAAAGGAAAGAAAGTGAAAGAAAAAGAATAGAATGAAAATGAAAAAAAAAGAAAGAAAGAAGAAAAGGCGAGAAGGAAGGAAGGAATGAAAGAAGTAAAAAAAGAAAGAATGAGAAGGAAAAGAAGGAAAATAGAATGTGATGAAGAGAGGAGAAGAGGTGTTGGAAGAAAGGAGTGAAGGAATGAAGGAAGGAAGGAGTGAAGGAATGAAGGAAGGAAGGAATCGGAGGAGGAAGAGAATGAATCTGGTTAGCAAATTATACGGAATTAAAAGATCACTGAGAGAGAGAGAGAGAGAGAGAGAGAGAGAGAGAGAGAGAGAGAGTCCTATATTCCTCCAGGTAAGACGGTCGTTCCATCGTTATCGACCGACTAACCTCCACCAGCGTCGATAAATAAATGTCTCCTCTCACGCCTCTCTCTCTCTCTCTCTCTCTCTCTCTCTCTCTCTCTCTCTCTCTCTCTCTCTCTCTCTCTCTCTCTCTCTCTCTCTCTCTCTCTCTCTCTCTCTCTCTCTCCGCTTCTTTTCTCTTCTTTCCTATCTCAGTTCTTCAGTTTCTTTGTCTCCCCTGTCTTTCATTTCCTTTCTCTACCTTCCCTTTCCTTCCTTCCCTTTCCTTCCTTTTTCTTTCTTTCCCTCCATTCCCTCCTTTCTCCTTTCCGTCCCTTCACTTATTTTTTTCCCTCCCTTAATTTCCCTTCATTTCTCTGCCCTTCCCTTTCCTTTCCTTTCTTTCTCGTTCCTTCCCTCTTCTCTCCCCTCTTTTCCCTCCTTCCTCCTTCCCATCCCTTCACTCTCATTTTTCCTCCCTCCTCCGCTTCACTTTCTCTGCCTTTCTCTTCCCTCCCCTTCTCTTCCCTTCTTTATTCTTTCCCTCCATTCCCTCTTTCATTATTTCCATCCTTCCCCTTCCCTTCTCTCTCTCCCCCCCCCTTTCCCTTCCCTCCTCACCCCTCACCCCTTTCCCTTCCCTCTTCTCCTCTCCCCCCTTTCCCTTCCCTCCTCTCCTCTCCCCCCTTTCCCTTCCCTCCTCTCCTCTCCCCCTCCTCCTCCCCCTTCCCCCCTAAGCCCCCTGGACGTAGGTGGGCGTGGCTTACTTCCCTCCTTCATCAGATCACGTGTAAGAGGATTGGATTCGTCTTCTGTTTGAACGCTTGTGATCTGATTCACCTCCCACTGCACGTTCCTCAATCACTGTATCTATAACGAAACAACTTTACTAAATAACTATGAATAAATCAAGTAACAGATATTAACGAAATGACCAACATACTAACTGACTAACTCATTCACTCACTCCTTCATTCATTGACTCACTCACTCACTCACTCACTCACTCATTCTTATCACTCACTCACTCACTCACTCACTCACTCACTCCACCACCACTTATCACTCACCACTCATTCCACCACTCACCACTCACTCACTCACTCCTCATTCTTATCACCACCACCACCACTCATTCTCACACCACCACTCACTCCTCACCACCACTCATTCTTATCACTCACCACCACCTCCTCACTCATTCTTATCACTCCTCACTCACCACCACCATTCTTATCACTCACCACTCACCACTCACTCACCACTCACTCACCACCACCACCCACCACCATTCCATCACCACCCACCACTCACTCACTCATTCTTATCACTCACTCACTCACTCCTCCACCACCTCATCCACCACCACTCACTCACTCACTCACTCATTCTTATCACCACCTCACTCACCACTCACTCACCACCACCACTCATTCTTATCACTCACCTCCCACCACTCATTCTTACCACCACTCACTCCACTCACCACCTCACTCACTCCATTCCCATCACTCACCACCTCACTCACCACCACCCACCACTCATTCTCACTCACTCACTCACTCACCACCTCACTCCACCACCACCTCATTCTTATCACCACCACCACTCCTCACTCCACTCACTCACTCATTCTTATCACTCACTCACTCACTCACTCATTCTTATCACTCACTCACTCACTCACTCACTCATTCTTATCACTCACTCACTCACTCACTCACTCACTCACTCACTCACTCACTCATTCTTATCACTCACTCACTCACTCATTCTTCCACCTCACTCACCACTCATTCACTTACTCACCACCACTCACTCATTCCATCACTCACTCACCACTCACTCACTCATTCTCACTCACCACTCACCACCACCTCACCACTCACCACTCATTCTTATCACTCACCTCACCACCACCACCTCACTCACTCACTCACTCATTCTTATCACTCACTCACTCACTCACTCACTCACTCATTCTTATCACTCACTCACTCACTCATTCTTATCACTCACTCACTCACTCACTCACTCATTCTTATCACTCACTCACTCACTCACTCACTCACCCTCCACTCACCTCACTCACCTCCATCACCACCCACCAATCACTCATTCTTATCACTCCACCACTCACTCACTCACTCATTCATATCACTCACTCACTCACTCACTCACTCACTCACTCATTCTTATCACTCACTCACTCACTCACTCACTCACTCACTCACTCATTCTTATCACTCACTCACTCACTCACTCACTCACTCATTCTTATCACTCACTCACTCACTCACTCACTCACACATGCACTCACTCACTCATGCACTCACTCACTCACTCACTCACTCACTCACCCACACTTATCAATCACTCACTCACTCACCCACACTTATCAATCACTCACTTACTCACTCACTCAATCAATCAATCAATCAATCAATCAATCACTCTTATCACTCACTCACTCACTCACTCATGCACTCATTCACTCACTCACTCACTAACTAACTAACTAACTGTCTAACTACCTACCATCCTATCTAATTAACTAACTACCTAACTAGATATATAAATAAATTTGTAAAGTAATATTGCGATGTATGGATTATGTAAGGCTCAGAATGTATGTCAAAAAAGATATTCAGAGTTCAAAAGTTTATAGTCATCCAGATGTTTTATTTTGCTGTATTTTCAGGGCGTGTAATATTATTCCTCAAACAATAAAGTAAAGTGGTAAAGAAGCATTTCCTTTCGTGTGTGTTTTGTGTGGAGGGAAAAAAAAGTCAGAGGTGGTAAAGTATTGAGTTTTGATCACTGGTTTTTTTATGTATGTGTAAATGAAATAGGAGTGGAGATATTATGTTTTTTTTTATGTATGTGTAAATGAAATAGGAATGAAGATATTATGTTTTTTTTTATGTATGTGTAAATGAAATAGGAGTATGGATAGTATGTTTTTTTTATGTATGTGTTAATTAAATAGGAATGGGGATAGTAAGTTTTTTTTATGTATGTGTTAATTAAATAGGAATGGGGATAGTATGGTTTTTTTAATGTATGTGTTAATTAAATAGGAATGGGGATAGTATGCTTTTTTATGTATGTGTTAATTAAATAGGAATGGGGATAGTATGCTTTTTTATGTATGTGTTAATTAAATAGGAGTGGGGATAGTATGCTTTTTTATGTATGTGTTAATTAAATAGGAGTGGAGATAGTATGTTTTTTTATGTATGTGTTAATTAAATAGGAGTGGGGATAGTATGTTTTTTTTATGTATGTGTTAATTAAATAGGAGTGGGGATAGTATGCTTTTTTATGTATGTGTTAATTAAATAGGAATGGGGATAGTATGTTTTTTTCATGTATGTGTTAATTAAATAGGAGTGGGGATAGTATGCTTTTTTATGTATGTGTAAATGAAATAGGAGTGGAGATAGTATGTTTTTTTCATGTATGTGTTAATTAAATAGGAGTGGGGATAGAATGGTTTTTTTTTATGTAGATGTAATACAATAAGAGTTGGTGAAAGCATGGTATAAATTGTATTGGTAAAAAATAATAGGAGCTAGAAAAGAATGAACAGGAACCATGATTGAGAGAAAGATAGATGGATGGATAGATAAATAGATGGATAGATAGAGAGATAGAGATAGATAGATAGATAGATAGATAGATAGATAGATAGATAGATAGATAGATAGATAGATAAAGAAAGAGATAAGAGGGGTTGCATTCTTCCTCGCCTCAAGAGAGAGAGAGAGAGAGAGAGAGAGAGAGAGAGAGAGAGAGAGAGAGAGAGAGAGAGAGAGAGAGAGAGAGAGAGAGAGAGAGAGAAGTGGGGTCCATTCTCTCTCCCATGAAGAAAGGGGTGTTGTATATTTTCCCTCCCAGCAAGATAGAGGATCAGAAATCAAACAAGAGGCTCACACACACCTCCGCCCACACCTGTCATTCTTAGCCACACCTGTTCCCTAGCCACACCTTCTGGACTACCCACGTGTGTTTCAGCCCACGCGGCTTTTATTCTCGTCCGTATCCTTTTAAATTCAACCTCTTTTCCTATTTTCACTTGCATCTTCTTTTCTACTCTTTTTTGCTCTATATTCTTTTATCTTCCATTCGTTTCATTATCTTTAACATCGTTTTAAATTCAACCTCTTATCCTATTTTCACTTGCATCTTTTTTTTCTGCTCTCATTGCTCTCTTTTTTTTTATCTTCCATTCGTTTCATTATCTTTAACATCCTTTTATTTTCATCTATTCTGTCTATCTTATTTCTACCCTCTGTTTTTTTTCCGGGTGGGGGGAGGTTATTCCCATTCATTTCAATCATCACTCGACTTCTTTTGGTCATACTAATTTTCTTCTCATCTTCATTCTTTTTGATTCCCATCCTAAGTTTTCATCTTTCTTCATTTTTTTCTTATCCATGTCTTTCATTCTCATCTTCATATCTTGTTCTCCTCCACGGTTGTTGTTTTTTTTCATTTTTTCATCCATATCAGTTGTTTCTTACACACATTTTATCTCGTTCTTGTGTTTCTTTTCCAAAACTTTCATTCGCATCCTCAGGCCTTTTTTTTATTTTATCCCTATCATTTATTTCCACAGACTCATATTTATCATCCAATCCTGTTTTCAATTATTATCTTTCTCTTATTCATATATTTTATTCTCATCATTTACTCATCCACTCATCCTCCTTTTCTTCTTTCATCTTCACACTTTCACCTCCTCCTCCCTTTCCTTCACTCTCCCTCTTATTAGCACACTTTCACCTCCTTCTCCTCCATTTCCTTCACTCTCCCTCTTATTAGTACACTTTCACCTCCTTCTCCTCCATTTCCTTCACTCTCCCTCTTATTAGTACACTTTCACCTCCTTCTCCTCCATTTCCTTCACTCTCCCTCTTATTAGCACACTTTCAGCTCCTTCTCCTCCATTTCCTTCACTCTCCCTCTTATTAGCACACTTTCACCTCCTTCTCCTCCATTTCCTTCACTCTCCCTCTTATTAGCACACTTTCACCTCCTTCTCCTCCAGTTCCTTCACTCTCCCTCTTATTAGTACACTTTCACCTCCTTCTAATCCACTTCCTTCACTCTCCCTCTTATTAGTACACTTTCACCTCCTTCTCCTCCATTTCCTTCACTCTCCCTCTTATTAGTACACTTTCACCTCCTTCTAATCCACTTCCTTCACTCTCCCTCTTATTAGTACACTTTCACCTCCTTCTAATCCATTTCCTTCACTCTCCCTCTTATTAGTACACTTTCTACTCCTTCTCCTCCATTTCCTTCACTTTCCCTCTTATTAGCACACTTTCACCTCCCTCTCCTCCACTTCCTCCCTCTCCCTCTTATTAGTTCCGTCACCTCCACCTGTTTACTTTACCTGCCCACCCCTGCCTTCTTCACGCCTGGCCCCTTGCTCCCGTCACCCACACCTTGCATCACCCACACCTTACATCACTCTCACACACCTGCCTGTTTACATCACTCGCACCTCACCTGCTTACCCCATTCATACCTTGGGCGATCTTAACCTTTTTATTATATACGTGAAGGGGAAGGAAGGAAAGGAGGGCGAGGGGAATGTGCATAAAAAAAATAAGTAAAAAAATGTGTATGTAGTGTTTGTAAATTAAAAAAATCGTTCATTTCTCTGATAGTCTAAGTTTTTTTATGTACATATTTATGTAAAGAAAAGTAAAAATAGGAGGGGGTAGAGGGAGAACTATATTAATGAAAAGTTAAGTACAGTCAGTTGTTTTTTATAAATTGCAAGAAACAGACCATAACGTTTTTCATCAATTAGGTAAAAGGAAGAAAAGCAGGGCGGAGGCACAAAGAGAGATGGCAAACGAAAGAACGTAAGTAAATTCCGGGCAGTTAGTGTTTATAGATGGAAAAAATCATTCATACATTTGATACTCAACTCTGTATTTACTTAAAGGGAAGGGAAGGAGGGAGAGCCAGCGGGAGGACGGTAAGTGAAAGAGGGGGCATAAAGTCCGTAGAGTTGTTGTTGCATAAATGTTGGGGATTCGTTATATTCTTTGACATTTTCAATTTTTCTCTTCGATATTTGCTATTCGGGAAGGAAGGAGGACTGTAACTGAAATATGGAATCCAAAGTCCGCAGAGTTTGTACCGTTTAAAATAAATCATTAATGCTTTTTCAGTAGCCATAACCATTTTTATTATTTTGAATTATATGTTATTTGCATAAAAGGAAGAAAATGAGGAAGGAGAATGTGGGATGTAAATGAACTAAGGAATCAAGCGTCCGTAGAGTGTTAATGTGAAGCAGTGTTAGTTTTCAGTTGTTGTTGTTGTTTTTTTAAGTTGTGTTCGTAATCTTGGCCTCTTTTGGTGTAAAAAATATATAAAGAATATTGAGTAAAGGACAAAACACTTATAAATAGGGTTATTCCAGTCAATCTAAACTTTAAATAATTAATTAACAAGATTCTGTAGGAAGGTGGACTGGATACCCTCAAGTCGTGGCAGGAAAGAAGCACAAAGAAGGGAAGAATTTTCAGTGTTTGCGGTGTGAGAGATAGAGGGAAGAGGGTACTTGTTTGTTTGTACCTGACACAGCTGAACAGGGCACGCGTGATACATGTTAGCAAAGTGCAGGGGAAATGAAGGGTGGAGAGGAGGAAGCATGCACTAATTGAAGTGTTGCGAAAACTGAGACAGGAAATAGCGATGGATGCAAAAGTGGCGAGGAGAGGACCGTAGTAGAAGGTCACTCAAAGAAGAATTGTATTTATAAAGATATTTGCTTATATTTTACTCTCGCATTCGAAATTGTTGTGTGGTTTTGATTTTCACATAAAGTATATTTAATTATTTCACTATATACTGTATCGTACTTTGCATTGTGTATCAACTGTGCAAGTGAGACACATATTCAATTTTTACGTACCATATTCAGCATTACCCTCACAACATAAGCCCTACGTGTTAGAGATATCATTTATTTTGCACCACGGTATATACACTATTCTGTCCCACCGTCCATTGACTATACAAGTGAGAACCATCCAATTACTCACTCTCGCTCTGTTTCTCCATATACTCGTGTCCTATGCAAATCCTTAATCTTACCCACCATACACGTGAGCCCCACACCCATACACACTACATGCATAATCCCTGAGTAAGCAGGAGCAGTAGGGGAGGAAAGCAGGAGGGGAAGTAGAAAGGAAAGCAGGAGGGAGGAGTGGAATGACAAAATTATGGTAGGAAGGAAGAAAAAAGGGAAAGAAGTAAAGCAGGAGGGAAGAATGGAATGACAAAAATATGGAATGAAGAAAGAAAAAAAGGGAAAGAATGAAGGAAGGAAATAACAAAAATGAGAGAGAGAAAGAGAAAAATAATAGAAAACAGAGAAAGAAAGAGGAAACAGGAAAGAGAAAGTGGTAGAACACGAGGCGAAGGAGAAGGAGGAGGAGAAGGGAGTGAAAGAAAGAGAGCAAAAAAATATACAGGGTGGTGCAAGATTATTTTCCCGTGAGCTTATCGTATCCATGTTTTCTTCCTGCGCGCCGGGAAAAAATATTAAACTTCCCACCCCTTCCCGGCCTCCCCTTTGTTTACCTCCCCGCGCCCTCCCCTCCCCTCCCAGGCCACCTCCCGGGCAGAGGAATTTCCCTTAGCAGGTGGGGAGCGGAATAACAAATGGTAGACCAACCCTTCATCCCTCTCGTCCCCTTCCTCCTCCTCTAATCCTCCCATCTTCATCGTTTCCTCGTTATCCCCTCACCTTCCTCCCCTGTCTTCTTCTTCTTCTTCTTCTTCCTCCTCCTACTTCTACTCCTCCTCTTCCTCCTCCTCCTCCTCCTCCTCCTCCTTCTCTACCTAATGCTCTTCCGCTTCCTCTCTTTTCTTTTCCCCTTCTTTCCTCTACTTTCTTCTTTTCTCTTCTTCTCTCTTATCTTATTTTTGTTCTTTCCTTCCTTTCTTGTTTAATTCCTTTCTTCCTACCCTCCCTCCTTCATTCCTTCTTTGCTTTCCTCCTTCCTTCCTTCCTTTCTTCTTTTCTTGGTTCATTTTTTCTTTCCTATATTTCTTTATTTTTTTTATTTCTGTATTTTTTTCTTTCCTATTTTTACCATTTCATCCTTCCTTTCATTCGTTCTTCTATCCATTCTTCTTCCCCTCTCCTTACCTTCCTTGATTGATTGATTTCTTCTTCCCTACTTTTCTTCTTTCTTTCCTTCCTTCCCTCTTCGTATCTTCCCTGCAAAGCATCATAATTTGTCTGAAAGATATTTTTACCTGAAAAAAACGAAGAGGAAAGGTGAAGAAGCACATTATAAGCAGAGTCACCTGTTTCCTATTCTCTTTCTCTCTCTCCTTCCTTCCCTTTACTCTCGACTTGCTCTTCTCTTTTCTTTCTCTTTTTTTCTCTCCCCTCTTTCATTCTTCTTTTCCCTTCCCCTTCTTCTCTTCCCATTCTTCCCTCTCGCGTATATGATCTTTTCTTTCAATCCCTCCCTTTCCTTTCTCCTCCATTTTTCCCTCACTTTTCTTTCTTGTCCCATCGTAAGTAGTCTTTATTTACTCCTTTTATTTCTCGCCCTTCATTCTCCTCATAATATAAGTCTTTCACTCTTTCTTTCATTTCCGTTTTCCTCCTTCATTCTCACTCACTTTTCCTTATTCTCCTCCCATCGTAAATACTCTTCCTTTCTTTCACTTATTTTCTTTCTCTTCCTTCATTCTTGCCCCCCTTTTCCGTCTTCTCTTCCCATCATAAATTCTTTCTCTCATTTCCGTTTTTCTCCTTCATTCTTCCTTCACTTTTCCTTGTTCTCTTCCCATCGTAAATACTCTTCCTTTCTTTCACTCATTTTCTTTCTCTTCCTTCATTCTTGCCTCCCTTTTCAGTCTTCTCTTCCCATCGTAAATTGTTTCTTTCTTTCCCTCCTCTCCCTTTTCCTCCTACATTCTTCTTATTGTAAGCAGTCTATCTTTCTTCCCCCTACACATTTTTTCCACTCCTCCATTCTGCCCAGTCATTTCCTTCTCCTCCCGTTGTAAATACCCTTCCTTTCGTTCCCTACTTTTCTTTCTCCTCATTTATCCTTTTCATCATAAACAATCATTCATTTTTTCCCTCATTTCCTTTTTTCCCCCATTCTTCCCTCCCTTTTCTTTCTTTTCCCTTTGCAGATAGTTCTTTATTTTCCTTCTTTTGTTTCTCCTCCTCTCTTCCCTCTCATTTCCTTCTTATCCTCTTTACACATTCCCACATTCTTTCCTTTTTTCCCCCATTCTTCCCTCCCTTTTCTTTCTTTTCCCTTTGCAGATAGTTCTTTATTTCCCTTCTTTTGTTTCTCCTCCTCTCTTCCCTCTCATTTCCTTCTTATCCTCTTTACACATTCCCACTTAAAGTCCTTCCTTTCTTTCCCTTCATTTCTTTTCACCTTCTCCATTCTTCTCTCTCTCTCTCTCTCTCTCTCTCTCTCTCTCTCTCTCTCTCTCTCTCTCTCTCTCTCTCTCTCTCTCTCTCTCTCTCTCTCTCTCTCTCTCTCTCTCTCTCTCTCTCTCTCTCTCTCTCTCTCTCTCTCTCTCTCTCTCTCTCAATGTATTTCCGCTGTAGACATTTTTTGGAGGTTGTTGTAAAGGGAAGAAAGGAAGGAAGGAAGGAAGAAAGAAAGAAAGAAAGAAAGAAAAAAAAGGTAGAAGGAAGAAATGAGATGAATGGAATGATGAAAATATGGAAAGAAGTAATGACAATGAAGGAAGGAAAAAAGAAACAAAAGAAGAAAGGAAGGAAAGAAAGAATGATAGAAGGAAGAATGAACAGAAGAATGGAATGATGAAAATATTAAATTCTGTAATGACAAGGAAGGTAGAAAGCAAGAAAGGAAAGAAGGAAAGAAAAATAGAAGGAAGAAAGGAGGGAAGAATGGAATGTAGAAAATATGGAAATTAGTAATGACAAGAAAGGAAGGAAAGGAAGGAAGGAAAGGAGGAAGGAAGAATTGCCATTTTTGGTGAGTATCTATAACGAAACAACTTTACTAAATAACAATAAATAAATCAAGTAACAGAAAGTAACGAACTAACCAACACACTAACTGACTAACTCATTCACTCACTCTTTTATTCATTGACTCCCCCCCCCCTTCCCCCCGGTACAGCACACACCTCTGAGTTACCTGGCGGAGAAGTCATTGTAGCTACACTTTTTTCCCCTTTTTTTATGTACTCTCCATAGCGCCGGTAGGGTCGTTTGAGGGGCCTCTTGAACGACCCCATCCCTTAACTGGCGCGGTCGAATTTTATTTATAGTGGCGCTGAAGAGCTTAAATTGCAATAAAGCTCCACAAACCACACACTCGACCCACGACAGTCAGTAAATATATATAAGATAAGGAAGAAAAAGACTGTAATCCCCTCTTCTTCAATCTCCTCTCCTAATGATGAAAAGGTTGATGGATTGTTCCTTGGGCCAATTAGTCCTCGAGGCGTCTTTAGTCTTAATGAAGTTGTTACCGACTTTTGTTTTATGGGGAGGATTCTGTTGTGACCTTGAGACATGTTCGTACGTGTTTACAATTCAGGGCTGGTTGGGAAGTGTGGCTCTTGTTTACGACAGAGGGATTTTTTTTTCTTTTCATTTTTCATTTTTTTTTTTAGTTTTCTCTCTTTGCAGTTAAGGCGAGGCTGAAAATGGTGGAAGTATAGAAGAAAGGAAAGAAACATTGAAAAGCCAGAAGGAAGTTGGAAGAAAGAAAGACGGAAAGAGTGAAAGTAAGAAGCAAATAGACATAGAAAAGGCACAGAATGGGAGACGTAAGGAACAAAGGAAGAAATAGAAAATAAGGAAGGAAGATAGAAAGAATGCATAAATGAGCAGATAAAGAAAAACATAGAGAGAAAGAAGTAAGGAAAAAGGAAATAAAACATGACAAAGAATAAATAAGAGAAAACAGAAATTAAACGAAGAATAAAAAAAGAAGAAAAGAAAGCAAGAATAAAGTGGATGAATGCTTAAAAAAAAAGAAACAAAGAGAGCAAAAACAACAAAAACAATTTAAAAAAAAGAATAAACACTGATAAGATAACACGAAAGCGCAAATTAATGGTACAAGATAACCTCAAGGCCATTCATTAGTTCCAGTCTTGAGTCCGTCAGTCTGGTGTTTACAGGAGCTGAGAGGCGGGAAGACATAATGCATCCTCAGGCCAAGCAAACACTTCCGATCTCCAGCTGCCGTCTCACACCAGCGATAACTATTTCATTTTACCATAACCAAATCATCCTCAGGGAACGTATTTTTATTTATTTATTTATTTATTCATTTATTTAAGGAAACCGGGAACGTCCTCTACCCATCAAAAATGACAACCCTTCCTCCCACCCTCCCTTCCTTTCTTTCTTTCTTTCTTTCTTTCTTTCTTTCTTTTTTCATTCCTCCATTATCATTACTTCTTTCCATATTTTCATCATTCTATTCTTCTCTTCTTTCTGCCTTCTATTCTTTCCTTTCTTTCTTCCCTCCTTCCTATTTTCCTTCCTTCCTTCCTTTCTTCTATGGCATTACTTCTTTCCCTATCCTCCCTATTTTCACCGTTCCATTCTTCTCTCCTTTCTTCCTTCTATCATTATTTCCTTCCTCCCTTCCTTCCTTCTTCCCTCCTTAATTTATACTACACGCATAAAATATATCAGTAATTCAGCCTTTACCAATACGTTCAACTCCATACAATTATTTTCGTGGGTGCAAGATATTTTTTTAGTCCGAAACTGGTAAATACTTCCGTGGCGAGTACAAGAATCTGGTGACCTTGATCTTGAGTCACTGTGATTGATGTATACTGCTTCCCTTAGGTGTTAAAAGGTAGACTGATTACCTGAAGACTAATTAACCCAGACCAGGTGAGAGTAACGGGGTAGAAGGAAAGGTGTACAGGTGTTTTGAGTTTAATGATGCAACACCTGATTGCTTTCTATTTTCCTGGGTATTATATTTTTTTTGTTCTTATTGTTGTTTGTTTGTTGATTTGGAATGACAGTGAAGAGAGTTTTATGCTTGTTTTGGTTTGTTTCTTGTTTATTTACTTCTCTGTGTTAGGTGTTTGTCTCTGTTTATATATTTTCGTGTGTGTGTGTGTGTGTGTGTGTGTGTGTGTGTGTGTGTGTGTGTGTGTGTGTCTCGTGTAGGGCACCTTGCCAGCCAATGTTTACCTGACTAGGGGGCCTCCTGTATGAGTGCCTGTCGACGTACACACACACACACACACACACACACACACACACACACACACACACGTCTTCCCCCCCCTCCCCCTCACACACACACACACTCTAACTCCTTATCCACATACACACACACGCTCCCGGCACCAAACACATAACCTGAAACACAAACACACAAACACACACACACACACACAAGCAAACAAACACACACCAGTCACGTACCTTCAGACGCATACGAGGAGAGGGACGTGGCCGCTGCTCCCTCGTCAAAGGTGTTCGTGTTTTTGCTGTGTGCCCCGTGCTTCGCTTTGGGCTGGTACTTCATCTGCGGGTCCCACAGGAAGACGTAATACAGGGACAATATTATGGCGGCCATGGACACGGATATAACATACGCTATCACTGTCAGCAGCCGTATGATCTTTTTGTTCTGTTTGGGTTCGAATCGACTTTCCTTGTGGTTGTCGTCTGGTGTTCTGACCGGGGACGGCGCCTTCGTGTCATTGCCCAGGTTCACACTCATTATTTTGTAAAGTATGATGGCGGTGGAAGGCGGCGGAGGCGGCGGAGAGGCGGCGGCGGTGGCGGCAGGAGAGGCTGAGGGGGATTGAAGGGCCTGAAGGGAACAGTCGGGGCGGTTCACGGGTAAACAAAATCTGCTATGGCCGCGCGGTCTCGCCACCCCCCGTCCACTCTCCCTCACTCACTCTCTCTTACTCTCTCACTTGCTCTCTCTCGCGCGCCCCCACGGATCCTCTCCCGGGCAAGACATGCGCTGTCATCTCTCGTCTCGGTGCTCTGAATTTAAACCCAATTGCGTGAAAAGGATGATTTATTGAAGGGGGAATGTGCAGCGTTATGTCATCTGCCTCCTGCGTGATTATGGAAGAAGAAAATGAAGAGGAATCGATTTAACTTGGGGATCCAGGTTATCGGACATGCGCCCTTCCTCTCCCTTCCCTCCTCTCCCTCCCTCCCTTCCTCGCCCTCCCCGGACCCCGCAGCAGACGATGTTATCCTGATTTCTGCTTCCCGCCCAATATTTCCAGCGGTCAAGCGAGTGTTCATCCTGTTACTCCTTTTGCCGCATCTCCTTCTACGGTTAAATTTCTACCCCTCGCAGGCAATATCTTAAAGGGGATCTGTTTTGGGTTTAATGTTTTGATACGTGTCTAGTTATTTGTTGGGGCTTTGTTCATTTTATTTCTCTCTGTCCTCCTTTTCCTTCACGGTCAGGGTCAGCAATTGTTTGAGCTAGCTGTGAATTCCCCGAACTTGAAATTCCTTAGTTTGTTTTTCTTTTTCCCACTCCACTTTTAGACATTGAAGAAGAAGAAGAAAGGGGGAGAAGAGAAGGAGGAGGCAAGCAAGGTTTAGGTCTAGCTACTGTCTGTGTGTGTGTGTGTGTGTGTGTGTGTGAGGCGAGCGAAACAATGACCCAAGATAGAGCAGTAATGCGCCCTCGGTATCGATCAAGGAAGGAAAACTCTACCTACAACGAATACGGAGCCGCGAGAGTCCCCCACGCTGCGTTATCTGACAACCCCGCGCCAGCCGGACCACGAACCGCCTTACGTAATGTGTTTATATGTTTAAAGGGTACTGCGTGTTCCGACATTCGCGGCAGTTCCTCTACAGACACACACACACACACAGACACACACACACACACACACACACACACACACACACACACACACACACACACACACACACACACACACACACACACACACACACACACACACAGACACACACACACACACACACACACACACACACACACACACACACACACACACACACACACACTCTCTCTCTCTCTCTCTCTCTCTCTCTCTCATGCTTAATCTCCCTTTTTGTTCATTGATCATGCTTTGGAATGTTCATACTTGCATACCTTCCTGTTTAAGTCATATGTTAAGAAATTGATTTGGTGTAAAGCAGTATACGAGCGCTATTCCAGTCACTAAAATAAAAGGTCAGGATAATACTTAGACGGAAAAGGTACGTTAGATAAGGTGCAAAATATATCCTCCTTTGTATGTGTGCCTGGTGGGGTTGTTGTTGTTGTTGTTGTTGTTGTTGTTGTTGTTGTTGTTGTTCCTGATCAAGTAACTCTTTAAGGTCAGGACATTTAATTTAGAAGAGGAAGGTCAAATAAGGTCCAAAATATAACCTTTTTTGTCTATGCTTTTTTTTTATTGTTGTTATTCCTGAGATCCTAGTCTTTTTACTTTCAATGCAAAATCAAACTTAAATAGGAGTGATATATTTCCCCCGGATGACCGCTGGGGAATAGATCCATTTGAATTCTGATCGTAGAATATTAACGTTCTTCAGAATAGTTCAACAAAGGGAGGTGGTCGAGGCTGTCCGTCGGAGCGAGACAATTCCTCAAACTCCGATTCAGCAAAAAACACGCAACCTCTTTTTTATTATGCAACTCAGAGAAAACGATAAAGCGAAGCAGCCACAGAAAATGTATATCGAACTGGTGACTATTCTTGCAATAACCTTTACTCGGCGCAGGGAGGCGGTGGCACTTGGCTCACAACAGTAACTCGGTCGCCATAGCAACACGTGTATATTGCAGAGAGAGAGAGAGAGAGAGAGAGAGAGAGAGAGAGAGAGAGAGGGGACACAAATACAAGTTCTCCGTCCAGTCAATAGTCCGTAGTCCACGTAAGCCATCATGAAGTTCTCTCCGGAGGTGCTGAACAGAGCTTACATTTACCCGCTTTTCATGGCGAAGAATGAAAGCGAACTGATAACCGCCATGTGCTGGGGCTTCCCTGTCCTCGTCCTCGCCTCGCTCCTCCTCAAAGACTCGGAAAACAGGTCATCCTCCATCTCCTCCCGCCTCCGCCTGCCCGGGACGCTCGCCAGTTTCCTGCAGGAGGTCCCGGCGTTCCTCCTGCCGGTGCTGCTGGTGGCGTACGGGCGGCAGAGGAGCTACAAGGGCGTGGTGAACCAGCTGTGCCTCGGGATGTTCGTTATGCACTTTTTCCAGAGGTGAGGAGATGCGTTGGAGTGTAGAGAGTAATGCTATGTAACACTTCTTCTACTTCTTGTTATTCTTATTCTTGTCCTTGTTCTACTTATTCTTATTCTTCTCCTTCATCTTCTTATTCTTCTTTTTTTTCTTCTTCTTCTTCTCCTTCTTCTTCTTCTTTTTATTTTTATTTTTATTTTTATTCTTCTTCTTCTTCTTCGTCTTCGTCTTCGTCTTTGTCTTCTTCTTCTTCTTCTTCTTCTTCTTCTCTTAACGCCCTTATTTTCCCTTGAGGGGTTGGAATTATACACCACTCTGTTCACGTTAGTTTGGATGATAAGCCACGCCCACAACACACCAGCCACCATGGCCCACCAATGAGAGTTCAGTTTTCCCTGCATCTACCAATATTATGCTGCCTGAGTTGAAGAGGGAGAGGGGTTGCTTCTGGGTTGGTCAATGAGAGGGAGAGCAATGGGAGGGAGAGGTATACTTTTGAAGCTGATGTGAATAGAGTATAATTATAAGATCTTTTTGTCTAGTGGTATAAACTCGGTGTGGGGTTTAGTCTCCCCGTAATCCCAGACAGGAATGATTCTTTCCCCATTTGCTTCCTTTTGCTTGGTTGCTTCAGTGTGTCCTGCTTCTGATGCTGCTTCTCTTGCTGGTGCTTTTGTCTTGCCTGGTGCAGGTGCTTCATCTCGCCGTTCCTGATGACGAAGCACAGGCCCGTCCCCCTCCTGCCCTTCCTGCTTGCCTTTTTGACCCACGCTTACATTGGGCTCCTCCACGGCCTCTACTTCGTAAATCACTACCATTACAAGGATGAGGTGTGGCTTTTCAAACCCAATTTCTGTATAGGTAAGGATTTTATTGTCAGTGTTGCCGTTTTACTAAGGAAAGCATGTTTAGTGTAGTTCCCTGTAAACCTAATACTTCAGAAGGGAGATCTAACTTATAAGACACTGAACGCCATGTCAAAAGTGCACGAGAATAACAAGTTAACTATTAGGTGCTTTCGAAGTTCACAGTTACCTGGCCCGACTGGATGAATGAGATGAATTCTTTGTCGTTTTGTAATTTAAAGTTGAGAAGCAGATTTCGTGTCGACACTATAAGACGCGTCTCCAATGACTTGTCTCCTCCTCGCCAGGGTTCCTCATCTTTCTGTACGGCATGAAGACCAACATCGGCGCCGACTCAGCCCTCAGGAAGGTACAGAGGGGCAGGGTGCCGACAGGTGAGTGAAGCTGAAGAGGAAATGTTACCGTGCGCCTGAACAGAACCAGTGAAGGAACAGAAAAATGTGTGGCTCATCTTCGGCAAACGATGATTTACTGTTTGTATTTAGATAGAAAGTTACTGTAATGACAACATATGCGGCATCTAATTAACAATAATATTTGACTGGTATATAACTGGTGTTAAGGTATGGGCCGATGGAACATGAATGGGGCACTAAGGACAGTGAGGCTTTCTTCACGGTGGGATCTTTATATATATGAGCGTAATTTTGTTTTGTTTTGGGAGGTCCCATTATCAGTTTGCATATTCAGGAACGTGTTTCTAATAATAGTGATGTTAATGGTGAGGAGGAGGAGGAGAATTAATGATGATATACAAACGTTATTTCCTTATATGACCAAAACCGAGATGAAAACACATTCCCAGCATTAAAATCCGTCCATCTTACCCACTCAGGAGGCTGGTTTGAGAAGATATCCTGTCCGCACTACTTCGGGGAGATCCTGGAGATGTGGGGCTACGCGCTGGCCAGCCTGGCACCCCCGGCCCTGCTGCTGGCCCTCGGCACCACGCTTCTGCTGGGCCTCCGCGCGCTGCACCTCCACCAGTGAGTTGCTAGTGAGGTTTAAGGGCACTGGTAGGCATACAGAGGCAGGTAAAGGTAAAGTTGGGGGTAAGGTAGAATTCGCTTCATTGAGGATTCTTTACACTTTCATCAATATACTTTTGTTAGGGTTGCAGGGAAGGATTTGAGGTCACTTGCAGTAATACTCTTAGCTAGGGCCGCATTCTTAAACATTTCTGCGCCCAAGCACACGTATTTGAGTAGCGGGCTTTTTTTCACATTTGTTACCTTTTTTATGCCCTTGAACTGACTCCTCCGCTGTAAAAACAAAAATGACAAAGCTTTCGTATGGATTTGGGGCATTTCCAGAGGTACCTTTATTGCCCTGGTGGTAGTCTGACCCTTCTCCTGCATCATGAATGTGAAGAAAAACACTCATTAGAACCCGATTGATCTCCTTTTCGGCCTTTGGAAATAGTCGATTTGAGAGGCGGGAGCGGCTGAGAACTCTGACCTTTAGTTTTCTGTTTGTTTATTTTTCTTTACACCACTAGCTAGATATTTTTGTTTGAGTCTCAGGGGAGGGTTGAAGGACACTCGGAGGCAGGAGGACAGGTAAGTTGTATCGGCTGTATCCAAGGTAAAGAGAATACGAATATCTTTTTGCCTTGTGTAAGTCACCCCTGAAGTATTAAAAAGGAAGGGGATAAGCACAGAGACGGAATGGTGGATACGATGATGCTGATATTCGTGAAAGTGTTAATGATGATGATGATGATGATGATGATGATATAGACTTGAAGCGTGCCGGAGAATGTCACAGTTTACAGAGATTCCTTATGCTGTGCTATTTGCATGGCTGTTCAGCGTCTCAGTATAAAGGCAGACCCGTGAGTATAGACTTATTATATAGACTCTTATGGCCTCTCTTCCTTTACTTTTTTTTTTGGAGCAGCGCTTGGCGGGGTTTTGTTTTTTTTCTGCTTTTTTTACTCCCTTGAGCTTTTTCCATTAATGTAAGAAAAATATGACTTGGGTAGGTGTGGATTACAAGGCAAATCTTCACAGGGGAAGGTTATTTATCTATTCTATATTTTACATATGAAAGAGTTATAGACCATGTTTCAAAGAATGTTCTCAGTAGAGTTTACTGACGAAGATTCTCATTTCCAGGTGGTACTTGAAGAAATTCGAGGACTATCCAAAAACCCGCAAGGCAGTGATTCCCTTCTTGCTCTAATATACCTGAACACACACCACTTGCGTCCAATCGTCAGAAATATCTGCTGATTACAGATTTCCAGCACAAGGTGTTTTTGTTTTTGTTTTTTTGTTTTTGTTTTTTTACTGGAAATGTTTAAACAATGCATGTGGTGTTAATGCTCTTATGGGTATGCATCTCTCTCCTAGATGTCAACTAATGGTTGAATTTCCCCACAACAAAAGGATGCAAACCTAGTAAATATAATTATGTGTGTGTGTGTGTGTGTGTGTGTGTGTGTGTGTGTGTGTGTGGTGGGGGGGGCAGAGAGAGAGAGAGAGAGAGAGAGAGACGCCAAGTACTATAATATATATAGGCCTAGTGGTATTTTCTGTTCGGCCACCACTCATGAATGCAGTAACTTTGTCTTTGGTTGCTACGTGTGTAGACGGTCGGTGAGTAGTGTGAATGAAATGTGATTATTACCAACAAACGGTTTACGATGATGTACATTTCATATAAATTAAAGTTTGTCACAGACCCGTATTTTTCTTCTTGACTTATATTGACGTAAATGAAAAAGATAGATGAGAGACCATATACTGATATTACCTAACTATATAAAAGACCATCTTCATAAATATTGATGTTTCAATGCTGAAGCTTTTTTTCATTTAGGAATTTATAATTATTTCAACAAGGTATTATTAACAAAATCTTACTGCTCCCCAAGAAGAATGTTTTGAGTGGATTTCCCGAGGCTTGGAGTGTTTCAGGCTGGCGCTCTCCCTTTTAAATATAAGCACGAGACGTTCTTATAAGGGCCATTTAGACACGCGCCCAAGGATACAAGAAGAGGAAGATGAGGTCGCCGGACCGAGCCGAAGCCTCCACCGCATCCGAAAGCTTTAAGTGGAAATATGGGCGGGAGAACTGGGAATGTTTGTGAGAGGTGTTATGAGAAATGGGAGTATCTGGATCTGGACCTGGATCTGGACGAATAATTCGCAGGACACCTGTACAGGTGCATAACATGTATATATGGAGTATGGAGGTGTGCAAAAGATAAATAAATAGGCGTGTGGAAGAGAGAAGAAAGAAAAAATGGAAAAGAGGAATGACAGGAAAGCCAACCCTGGAACGGACAGGAAGAATGACCAGTCAAGGAATGGAAGTATCTAAGATGGTAGCTATGGAGGGGACCTGTGTTGTTCAGAGCCAGGACCAAGTCCCTAGAGGTGAACAGCAGAGTGTACAGATGGAAGAATGGGGGAAGCAAGCTGTGCGTGATGTGTTAGAGAGGAGTGGATGAAACTGGAGAGTGAGAGGGAAGAGCATGCAAGACAGGAGATGAGAAGAGTAGGGGTGGAAGAAATAGGAGTGGAGGAATGGAGTGAGATGAGAGAAAGTAGTATTGGCAGGCAAATGAAGTACCATGCTGGGGTTGAGTTAGTGGAGGATTAACAGTGGTGTGGCTGAGTGTGAAAGAATTCTTAGAGAATGCCTGTAGGATGCGAATGAGAGGCAGAGTCACCCCAGTGTGTGTGTGTGTGTGTGGGGGGGCAGTATGAGTGCGACGTTGAATGAGGTGAGAAAGGGAAGCTACACATAGTCTCCCCCCGATGCAAAGGCTACACCGACAGTGGGCTGCTGGGTGACTCTCGCCCTCAAGTTCAAGTTTGAATTTTTGTTTACCTCCCGCGGCGTGACACGGCGCGGGGGACACAGCGCCGCGTTATATATAGCCCCGCACTCACCCCGCTGGCATCCCAGGTATGACGGATCGCTTTGTGCGCGTAAGGGCCTTTGGTGCGCCACACAGCGTAACGCCTGGTGCTGTGTGCTGCGGGGCGCGGCGTGCTTAGTGTGGTGCTGGGGGGCTGCCTGAAGGGCCGTAACGCACCACACGCACACCCAGGAGGTGATCGTGCCCAAAAAGCACTTGACGACCCTTGCCTCTAGCCGCTGGCGTCGTTGGTTCCCCCACACAGCCTGGTAATTAGCTATGGAGCGTTAGCCAGCCCACACGTCACTGTGGCGAGGGCTGCAGGCCAGTGACAGCAGCACGCCAGTGTGTCAGCAACTGTGGTGCTCATTAGCCTGTCAGGCACATTCTGCATTTCAAGGCTGAGTCACTGCTGAGGGCTGCCCCAGAAGGCCTGTGTTGAGCCAGTGGGCAGAGTACAGTTTTCAGTCAGTAAGGAATCATGAAGCCATATACACAGTTTCATTACTTACTCAAATGCCTCTACATGTCATATTTATTCATCACTTTATGACAGTAATGTACAACCCTTTTATCAGTTTTGACAGCAGTTGCTGTACTTAAGGAATTATGTGTCATCTTCATATAGAATGGAGTCAGAGTTGTACCTCCAAGTTCATTGACTGTCAGTGTTGTAAGCCTCAAAATTAAGAGGAGAAAGGACTTAATTTGCAACTGCTAGTACTTGTAGTTCCAAGTATTCTATTTACAGATGCAGTCCTTTGGGTGGAAGAGGAAGGCAGGTTTATCTCAACCTCGACCTTCTGTTTTTTCTGAAGAAAATGTTGAAGAAAGAGATGGAACTGAAGACCCAGATGTTGATTGGTTGACAGCATCAAAGCGCCCAAAGGTAATGTATCGAGGTGTTCTACTTTTAGTGGTGATCATTTTCGTCTTATTTTTGATTATGTAAAAATATTTATTTTGTTCTCTCTTGGTGGGTTTTCTGTTTATTGTATTTTCACTCTGATTATTGATGTTTCTGGTTAGAATCTCCATGACCTTGGGAAAAACATTTCTTGGACAAAAGTTTAGAATAATAATTCATCGATGATACAATACTTTTTTAAGGAGTGGCAATGCATTTCAGGACCATAAAAATGCTGATTATATAGAATCAGTCATCATTTATTTAAATAAGATTAGTTGACTACTATCATGATAAATTGTAAAAGCTAGCTTTATCTTATGTATAGTAATTTTCCATCTGGATTTACTTGCATTTGTGTAAATAACTCATGACTTTTAATGTTTGAATTATATATATTTATGGTGCATATTTATTATATTTACACCAAACAGTCTTATTTGAAGGCCTTTGAATAACAAATATGACAAAGACTTGCATGTTAATGAGAAAAGATCATGAAAACCTTTATAAATATTTGGCGTCGGCTGAGTGTGACATGATTTTTCATTGGTCAGACGGTCCAACTCCTTCTTGCCTGGGAGGACATAACCCTTGCTAGTAACTGAAATACATGAATATTAACTTATAAAGCTTTATTAAGAGCTATAAATTAATGCATTTTAATTCCTGGTATGATGTACTAAATGAGAAAGGTTAATTAATGTACAAATGACTGAAAGACTCCTATTTTACAGTATTGCAGTTCTAGTGAACTTTTTTGCATGCTAAGTCACTTAACAGACAGTAACTGGAAGCACCATATGTTAGATGAGTAGTCTGTCAAATTGTCCAGGATTATTTTTTCTTGGATCAACTTTAGATATGTGGTAAAAAGTTCAACTTTTGTTAGATATGCAGGAGTATCTGCAACACCTGAGGGAGTGAAGCACATTTAGCAGTATAATGGTGGTTAGAATATATTCTTCCAGGGTAGGTTAAATGAAGGAAGAATGGTATAAGAATATTCATTGAAGAATCTGCTTTAACATGGAAATTTGGCTTGTGTGAATGTGATACCTAGGTATTATATTAAAAATTACCTAACCAATTGTTTTCCTGTCATTGATGGTCTATCAGATACTGTAATAGAGGTCTGGCCTTCAATGATTACTTTGTAAGTACTGCACAAGAGAAAAAAAATATTCCCTTAAAATGGGGACCCCAGCTTGCACTAAAACTCAGGTAAGGTGCATGGCAGTGTGGGTAAACTTTACTGTAGTAGTGCTAAGGCAAGCGGTGCTCATGAATGGAAAACTAATACCAACGTAGCATAAAACACAGCACTTAGAAAAGCAAGCAAAAATTTATGCTGGGGTGTTGTAAAGCTATTAACTTATATAAACCTGCAGTACTACATCAAACACATTGTTAGATGGCAGCAGTGAATAAAGATTCATCCTCAGAAAAAATAATCTCAGAAGGATGATTGGAGTGCTTTGTATACTAATTTGTATATACATATAATTTATTCATGCTTCATTAGCACTAGTTTGTGTACTAATAAAGTCCACGAGTGTCTGCCCAGGGAGAAGGATGGACCAGCTGTGCCTTGATTCCTGTGTGTGGGCCTGCCACACCCTCAGGCCACACTGCCAGGAGGGTGTAGCAGCTGCCACAGCTTGGTTGTTTGTCATTATGTTTCATCACGTTTCATCTTTTTGTTTAGTTGCCCCGATGTGTGTTACTTTGCACTGATTTGTAGGTATGTAATTTTAAATACTGATATGCCCTAGATACTGAAGTTATTTAAAAATTATCTATGTATTATTAACAACCTGCCACCCTTTTTGTCCCAAATTATGGTGAAGATTAAATGACAAGAATATTGATGCATATCATGGGACAAAGTTAATACACACACACACACACACACACACACACACACACACACACACACACACACACGGCCTGGTAGCTCAGTGGATAGAGCGTCTGCCTCACAACCAGAAGGACCGGGGTTCGATTCCCCGGCCGGGTGAAGATAAGTTGGGTTTATCTTCTTTCACGTGTAGCCCCTGTTCACCTAGCAGTGAGTAGGTACGCGACATAAGGCAAGGAGTTGTGACCTCATTATCACAGTGTGTTGTGTGTGAGTGGTCTCAGTCCTACCCAAAGATCGGTACTACGAGCTCTGTGCTCTTCCGTAGGGGAACAGCTGGCTGTCGCGAGAGAGACCCGCAGTAGAACAAGAGGTGAATTACACACACACACACACACATGAAATTATGTTAAAGCAAAGGAAATTCTAAAGGTTTCTCAAGAAAAAAGTTTAAAAAGGAAAAGTTATGTAACAGATGTGATGATTAAAAAAAAATGGGAAACAGAATAAACTAAAAAGAACAAGACAGTCATGGAAAAAAAGCGAAGTATTATATAAAAATATGAAGCAAAGAAAATCATAATAGAAACATTGTAGATAAATACAAAACTGAATAATTGTTGTACAAGTTTGTAGACAGGAAAATTAAGTAAGTGATAAGCTTTGAAAGGTTAATAGTTGATGGAAAAATATAAGGATGCTAAAGATTTAAGTGAAGTCATAAATAAAAGTTTTCATACAGTATTCACAGAGGAGTAAACTTTCAAAGAAATTAAATTTGAAACAAAACAAGTTGATAGAAAGTGTAAATTTAGAAAAACAAATGGTGTGCACATGAATGTCCAAGAGCTGGTTTATGAATATGTTGTTGGATGAATTGAACAAACTGAGCAGATATGTAGTTGATGCAAACATAATTAAAGGTTTTAAATGGAGTTCAAAATGTTTTTATGAATGGGGAGGTAAGATGGTGAATATCCCACTTTCAGGAGGCCATTTCAGCCCATCTGACCTCTTGTAGTTTCCTTATTTCCTCGTATTAATATAAGAAGTTGATGGAAGGAAACCATGAAAACCCACTGCTGGATAGATATTAAAGTAACATCCAGAACAATTTGTTGGTCATGTTTATGACAGTATCAAGAGCTTTCTGAAATGACCGAGATGAAAAAGCCTAGATGTCAAAAATTTCATCTTACCAAAGAGAACAATTGATGAATTGAATGGGCTAACTATTTTTTTTTTTTTTTTACCATGGAGCATTCATGAGTTTGAGGATGAGTTGCTTAAATGGATATGAAGGCAGAACAATGCAAACTCTAGTCAAATCCTTTAACCCAGTAGCAGCGATGGGCCAAATTTCTGGCTTTACCGTGTAGCAGCGACGGGCCAAATTTGTGCCATGATATAAACCCCAAAAAATAGATGATACATAATCTGATCACAAATGCTTTGATAAATATTATGAAATGGTTTGTATGAGGGGTGATTTTTCTCATTTTTCTCGTTTGGAGGGACCATTAAGAAACATGATCCCCGCTGCTACCGGGTTAAACTACATACACATCGACACATGCCTCATAAAGGCAACCCCTTCCCCCCTTCAGGTGCTGCAGCTGGAAGATGCCAAGGCCAAGGCTCGCCGGCTCAGCAATGAGGGCGTGACACTGGCGGAGGCAGAGCGGTGGTGGGCAGCCATTGGGAGGTGGAACGCAGCCCTTGCTCTCACCCCAGAGGACCACACCATCCATGAAATGCTGGCCCAGGCATACATGCAGGTAGGGAGATGCTGTGCTTGTGACACCTATATTGGCATCAACATCATTATCCATGCTTCTTTTAATTTTTTTGGCTCATAAACAGTATTTTATACTTTATAGTAAAGTTTCTTCTATTTGCAATCAACATGAACCATTCTGGTGTCCTCTCTCTGTGTTTGTGGGTACTGTGCTTCATCTGTTATTCCTGTTTATAGTCAGTGTTTCTTTTCCATATTACTCACTATGCTCATCATCCTTCATTCTTTATGGACTTATATACTCTTGTTGGTGGGGAGGAAGTCAAGGACTTCAACCCAGCTAATAAGTCAGATTCAGTCTTGTAATATCCTTGGTGTCTGCCTTGTGTGTCTCAGGTGGGCGAAGTGTTCCCATCACTCAGCGCAGCAGAGGAGGCTGTGAGGTTGTGCCCAAACTGGTGGGTGGGGCTTCAGACCCTTGGACGGGCACAGATGGGGCTGGGTGAGGTGGCCCAGGCTGTAAAAACCTTCTCCAGAGCTGCTCACATTTGCCCTGACCAACAGGAGCTCTGGAGAGAAGACCTTCAGGTACAAGAAAACTATTACTTTAGACCAGTGGTTCTTAACCTTTTTTGAGGCGCAGAACCCTAACGAAAACCTCTACACAGTAGCCAAACCCCTCAAGTAAAGAAGAAAAAAACATACAAGTGGAAGAAAAATTGCTTCAAAATTCAAGAGTATATTAATTTTGGATAATACAAAGAATGGATTCCATTTTAATACATCAAAATATTAAAGAAAATTTGCTTAAAATTTAATTGCAAAATTGCAATGTCTTTCGGGAGGATCTTCGCCGAACTCCAGAGACTGGCTCGCCGAACCCCTAGGATTTGGTCGAACCCAGGTTAAGAACCACTGCTCTAGACCCTTGACAGATCTTGTAGTCAGATTTATTTGTTTATTTTTTCATTTGTCTTTTTTAGATTTTTGATTAAAAGATGGAATAGATTTCAAATAAATGTTATGTTTATCATTTTATGAATTTCATGATCACATACATAAACATATTACTTCTAGAAGCAAAACTATGTTATCAATACTGAGATGATACACTAATAAGCACTTGTATGAGCATTAGCACTGAATCAGAATAGAAATCAGTGAGTGAAAGATAAATGAAGAACAAGAGTGCAGTAGTTCCTTCAAATGTCCTCTGCTTACCTCCTTAGTGGGCTGTTGGTCTGCTAAAGAAGTACCAAGAGGTGGAGGCTGACAGGGAGAAGCAGATTGCTGCTGCCAAGGAGAGTGGGAAGGAGGTGCCAGAGTTCCCAGTGCCATCTGTGGAGGGGTCCATCAGGGAGCGCTCCATCCAGATGTACCAGATCCAGAAGCAGCGAGAGGCAGTGGAGGCCGGCGACCCAACACTGATTGAGAGAGGGAAGACCATTGACCCCTCCAAGATGGTGAGGATGAGGGTCACCTAGGCCTCAGGAGGGGTACGTAGGAGGAGGAATTGAGCTTTAATGTAATTATTATGGGTTGGCAGTTACTTGTGTGTAGAAAAGTGTGTGTGTGTGTGTGTGTGTTTGTGTGTGTGTGTATGCATGTGTGTGTGTGTGTGTTTCTCGGCATCAGTCACCGCACAGGCACTACCACCAGTAACGTCTGTTTGGCTCTTACTTCCTCCACTCGGGCACTCATTGACTGGCAGCTGTGGCCCCGACGCTCCTCCATCCTCACGCTAGCTCACTGATACTGCCACCATGGTGCTTCCAGCCTCCTCGGGGTCAATGCTCCTGAGGACACCCACTGCCATTTCAGAACATGAGTCACTCTCCATGGGCACAGAGGATAACTGGGATGACTCAGATAAACTCCCTTCAGCCCCAGTAGCCTCTGGAGCTGGCAGAGGCAAGCTGGTCTTGGGGGATGCCTGTGCCTTCGCTGCTGCCTGCAGAGTGCCATCACTTGATGCACTGCTGAGGGGATCTACACTGAAACTGGGCACGGCAGACCCCTCAGCGCTTGGTGGTGGTGCTGGTGGCCCCCACGCTGGCTGCTCCAGGCCTGCCAGATTACTGGTGTTGTCTGGTGGTGCTGGCAGAGACTCGGGTGGCTTTGTACTAACAGACATATCTGCTACTCAGGCTGGAGGTGCTCCTGCCCCTGCGACGACAGGCTCTTGTGTGGCAGGAGTGTTCCTGTCTGGCGGGGCTTTGGCTTGAGACACACTCACCGTCTCTAACTTTGATTCATTCTTGACTAAGTTCACCGAGTGCCTTGCTGGATTCACTACCGGCACCCTCACTGTTGTTCTGTTCTGCCATTGGGTCACCTGTGTCCTCAGTTCCCCTCCCAGCTGGTGCCATGTTTGTGAGTGCCAGCCTTGTTTCATCAGAGCCCTGACAGCTCACCTTGTGTCATGGAGGGCTGACTGTTGTTTTAAACCACTAACAGACTCCCCTTGTCCATTCTTTCCTTCCCGGTCTGCACCACACTCCCTGCATCTGTGTGTGTAATTCACCACAGCCTGATCACGATTTGGACTCGCTTTCGCCAGCAGGTACCCTCCCGACGAGAGCAAGTGCTCATTATCATCGATCTCTGGGTACTGCCAGGACCTCACACCACACACCTCATCCCCCTTGCTCAAGGGGGGACAGTAACCACTCCTAGTCAACTGAAAGAATCCGGCCTGAGCGGGGCTCGAACCGCCGCCTGTTTGGCCATTAAGCCTTGCAGCACTATAGTGTGTGTGTGTGTGTGTGTGTGTGTGTGTGTGTGTGTGTGTTGAGAAAATATTTATCATGAGTTTTTATCCAGGTTGTTTTTGAAAGATGTTTGTTTTCTAATGACAAATTCTTTTATAAATTTAGAATGTAAATTTATATTGACATAAGCATTAAATTGTGTCGAGCACTCTATTTTTGTTATGATTAAAACACAAAAGTGTGGTGGCAGAAGTGAAAGCAGTGTGTGGGAGGAGGTCATTGTTGGTTTTGTATGGCTTACACTCTTAACCATTAAGGGTCAATAAAATATTTGGCTTTCATACAAAAATGATACATACTCATTGAAAGCAAATGCCACAGCACTAATGCGTTTGTTATATGTGGATCGCACAGTGAATTCATGATGTATTGTTTGCACTGAGTATTAACACGTGTCTGGGTTATATTATGACAGTTTTACTGAAACACAGTAAGTGATACACTTTTTAAGGGAGCACAGCTTGTCCATGCATAGTCATGTTGCTTCCATAGAGGTAACCTTATCCTGTCATCTAGTAATGCTGCTGCTGCTAAGTGTGGAGAGTATGTACTAAAGGTAGATCAAAGAATCCCGGCCTAAGTCATGGATAATGGAAATGATAATGACTTAATAACAATAATTTATCTTTGATCTCTGTTAATTTGCCATGCAGTTTGGTATTAACAATTTATTACAGTATTTGTCCATTTTATGCATAGGTGGGTGTTAGAACATATCTTTTTTGTCTTATTACTAGTATGTTGACTTTGATATGTTATTGTTTCCACCTCCTTTTATAGTTTTCTCAATAAACAAAGGGCAGTGGTTGTAATTCATGCAGACTGGAATTAGGACACAGGATCAGTTTGGGAGTTGCTTATAGCTATCTCATATACTATATATTTGGAAACACTGGCCTCTACTTATAAAAATTGTAAACCATAGTTGAGGAAAACATCCTTGCTGTTGTATTGAAATCAAAGGTAGAAAATGTGAATTATTATTCAAATGTTACTAACACTAAGAAAACCACAGAGCCACGCTTCAGCACCAGGGGATCTAAACTGTCTTGGAGAGGACCTGAACTTGTTGTAGCAGTGGTTGGGAGAGTGGCAAACATTATTCAGTGTTAGCAAGAGAATTTCCAGATTTACTTTGATGCCCATTCCTTGGATTTTTTTTTTTTTTTTTTTATTTATTTGTTTATTTATCATGAGAGGGTGTGTGGAACCATGGTAGAAGTGTAAATTTACTTCTATTAATACACAATGTCTTTGCATACTACAGTCCTTTCATTCCTTTATCCTTTTTCTCAAGTATTCTACCATCCTCCTCCCATTTAAGGGTTTTCCTCTTGCCCTCACAGCCTCAACCTTATTCATGTATATACTTTTTCGTCATATCAATCTTTTACTTTCTGCAGCAAGGTTAGGGAACACATCCAAGGCCAAGATTATCCTGTATCTAAGCAAACGGTAAGTCAGCGTGGGCTATTGCATAAAGTCACCTCTGAAGTAGAAATTTAACTACATAGCGTACTATCTGTAGCCCTTCCCCATCACACTTCATCAACAATTAAATAAGTGAAATCTAGGCATCACTCCATGGTGTCGAGGGCATGACGCCACACTTTTGACAGGCCAAGTTTAGCCAAAATATGTACAGTAAAAGATTATATTGATGTCAGGCAACTTTTTAGGGCAATTTTCCCCTCTTTTACGATGTTTTTTTCGAGCCCTTTCCTTCAGACTACTTTATTTCATTTAATTGTAAAGCATAAGAAAAGTAAACGTTTTGTGCTGTGGCTGGCGCCGAGGTCGAAGTGGCGCCGAGGGTGTGGCCATTGTCAGCATGATTAGGTATACGATAATTATTATTCTAGTATAATAATTACTGCCGGGTATAAGCGACAACGTCCATACAATGTGCAATGAGTTCTTGACATTATGAAAGATAAAAAAAAGTGTGAAAATAGCTATGAATCAATTATGCGTGGTGTCAGTAAAATAATACAAGCTGAAGGGAGAACGCTTTATCATTCCGTACAACAATTTAGGCCAAAGCCGTACGACATTACGGTCATCAGTGGCAGGGCAGGCATCAGCTGATTCTTGTGTGTGTGCCCAGGAGCAGGAGTGGCTGGCTGAGGGTGACCAGTACTTCCATGACCTGACCAGCCCCTTAAAACACAGGACAAGAAGAAGAAAAGACAGCGTGACCCGAGGCTTCCTGTGGCGTGGTCACGAGCAAGGTCACGAGACTTATGGCTGGCTCCGGGCGTCCAGCGAGCACTTGCGGGTCATGGCTCGTCCTCAGCCTGACCTTCGTGGCTGTGCTGACCTCGCCGCCACGCCCCGCCGCCACGCACGACCAGACTTTCCCGGGTGAGTGGAGACGCCGGGGGGCAGCAGGGAGTTTGGGGGTGTTCGGTGGACTCCCTATGTGGACAGCTGCTTGGGGCTTCTCAGTGTTTTGGGTTGTTGTTTTTTCCTGATAGATCATACAATACTATTCTTGGTAAAGATTCGTTTTAGTACCTTGCCAGACTGCCAGTATTTCATTACCTACCTTATGAAACATCACTAGCTCTTCATATATCTTCTACAAATGTTCAACAATCATCGAAACGCTTTCAAAATCCAATTCAAGGAATATTTGTTATTGAAAATAGGGAAAAATATTCACGAAAGCGTAGCCTCCTCTGGCGGCACCGCCGCCGCCGCAGCCGCAAAATAGCTCACAGAGGGTTTAGGGTGGGGGAGCATATTCAAACTACTCCAACCGAACTTTACGACTTGACAGCTAACAGGGGGGCTTTGCCCCTCTTGACTGCCCCCCCTTCTAACCAGGGAAGACAGTGCAAGGGCGTGAAAAAAAAAAAATGCTACTTACTGCTCCTGAATAGAGTTCAGAGGAGTGGCCAAAAAGAGAGGTCAATTTCAGGAGGAGAGGTGTCCTGTTACCCTCCTCTTGAAAGAGTTCAAGTCTGAAGAACTTCACAACACTGGTCATTTGCCGAGTGGTAGATTTCAGCCTTCTTGTACCTCACACAATTTATGCATTCTTCTCTGCCATGGTGCACTCCTTTGATTTATGATCACCAGCCCAGTACAGCTGGCCTCAAGATGGCGTTATCTCTGACTATGATAACATTATTGCATAGTATCTGTCTCACTGTGTATATGTCCCATTCAAATTTCAGCTTGTCATGATTCTTGTAAATCAGCTCTCTCACAGTTGGGTTGCACCTCAAAATGTAGTGCATCATACTGCCAGCTGCAGGCTTACTAAAAATCATCTCAGTTTTATTCTCAACACCCTGAATTGTGTGTAAGAACTCAATACAGTCTAAGATGGTCTCCTATATTTTTTCCTTGGTCTCTTCTTTATGCACATTGCATATCATGATCATTGGTTTTATCTTTCCAACACTCTTGGTACTGATTTGCTCAACAGATTCCAATTTTTGAGCAGCCTCAGCCCTTGTGTTTTCATTATGATATGACAATATTACCTCCATTTGTGAATCTTGAATCAGTTATTTGAATACCATTCAATACCTGGGAGACTTCATCCTTCATATCTGTTGCCTTTACCTGGGTAGAAGCTTTCACAACTAGGAGATTCTTGTGGGGTATGGTTAGCACATTAGAAACCCATCAAAACTTTAAAATTATGTATTATTATTATTATTATTATTAAATATTATTATTATTATTAGGCCTAGTGATATATATATTAATATATATATATTTATATATATATATATATATATATATATATATATATATATATATATATATATATATATATATATATATATATATATATATATATATATATATATATATATATATATATATATATATATATATATATATATATATATATATATATATATATATATATATATATATATATATATATATATATAAAGGTAATGCTTTTTGCCAACAGGAAAGTTTTGGCAAATCACCGACATTCACTGGGACCAACGTTATAGTGAGGACGGTGACCCTGCCAAGATGTGTCACGAAGCCAATGAACCTGACACACATAACAGCATGTGGGGGAACTACCTCTGTGACTCCCCGTGGCCACTGGTGAAGAGCTCCATCCAGGCCATGGTGGAGCTGGAGCCACACCCTGACTTTGTACTCTGGACAGGGTAGGTGGAGTGTCTTGTGCCAAGTGGGCTGTGTCAATCAACAATGGAATGGAGGAGCAAACATCATCTCAATATACAGAGTGGGGTTGGGTTAGACTCACTAAATTGTAGTCCAGTGCCCCTAATGAGTGTAATATGTAAAATGTGTGAAAGAGAAATATAAGGAAAAGATAGTTTTTGATCATTGAATAACTAGTGCTATCAAGCAGACAAGTTGGATGTAAGAGAAGGATTTCCATGTACATCCAACCTGTTAACCTTTTATACCTAAGGGGTGGACATTAGTTAAAGAGAGAAAGGGTTTGGTAGACTTGGATCCAAAGAAAGCTTTTGATAAGGTGCCATATAAGAGACTAATATTGAGATTTATAATATATGGAGGAATATTTGGGATTGCTAAAATGGATGAAATTTTTTTTGGAGGGGCAGAGAGCACAACAAAGTGTAAGGTATGACATAGAGAAAAGAATATGAATGAAGTTATTGAATTTAAATACTTAGGGACACAGTTCTATGTTAGCATGGAGGGAGAGAGCACTAAAGGAAAGACAAGTAATAGGTGGAGTTATAAAAGGAAGAAGTCTGAGAATAGGGTGAAGAAGGTTATAAAAAACAGCATTATCCCAGATCTGTCACGTGCATCAGACACATGGATGTGGAATATAGCACAGCAGTCACGAATACACACAGTGGAAATTAATTGCATAAGAAGTGCATGTAGTGTGTCTGGATGTGATGGAGAAAGTAATGAAAGTATTTGAGAGATTTGGTATGGTTGTAAAAGTAAAGGGAGTGGATTGTTTAGTCATGAAATGGGTGAAGCACGGTACTCTGAGATAGTATGGATATATTATGATGAGGATGACTTTGTGAAGACAGTATATGAGGGCAGGATTTAGGGAGAGAATGTCAGGGACCAGATTTCCCTGTCCAACACCTCAGCCTCTCATACTATAGTTTACAAGACTACTTGCCCCATAGTCTGGAGACAATTGCACCAGTACATTCCAGCAAGAGGCAGTAGTGACATAAAGGGTGGGAAAGTTTCCAGAAATGTATAAACTTTCTAGGGAAAGTTTCCAGGAATTTTCAAATTTTTCACACATGCATATTTGTATTAATAAACAAAACAATTTTGGGTCAATGATTAATAATTAGAAAAAAAAGCAACAAAAATTGTATTTTCCCTAGGTTAGGTTAAGTTTAAGGAACTTTCAAACACATGATATCCAGACACCTATAGCATAATTTAACAAAGAAAGCCTTCACTGTGTTAAATAGAAAGTCTCATTTATTAAGGAGGTTAAGTTTAAGGAATTTTCAAGCACATGATATCCAGAAACCTATAGCATAAATTAACAAAAAAAGCCTTCACTCTGTTATATAGAAAGTCATTAGTAAGGAAGCATAGATGATTTTTCAGAATCAATACGTATGGTAAATGTTCCGGGTTTTGTTAGGTTAGGTTAGGTTCAGGGATGGAGTGGATACAAGAGTTGTGTATTCGAATACGAGTACTAATACTTAAAATTCCAACAAATGCGAACACAAATTTGAATACACTGAAATGGTTTTAATTTGAATACAAATACTTCTTGAATGTATTTATGTATACATTAATGTATACTTTTCATTGAAAAATACCTTCTTGATGTAGCTGGGTATAGCACTGTTTTAAAGTTATGCAACAGTAAAATGAGCTCATGAACCTGTACTATACATTACACGTCTGCCCAGCAGGATGGGGTTTTGAGGAACAACGGCTTATTTCTGATAATTAATTTTGAAGTATTCGTCAGATTATTCGCAGAATATGAATACTTTTCCCCCGTATTCTAATATGAATGAGAATACTTTGATTTCTATCAATAATTACTTGAATATGAATATGAATACACCCAAATACGATATTCGAATGTATTTGAATAAGAATACTCCATCCCTGATCTTTACAATTACAGTACCTACATTCATGTTATTGTAGGCTTGCTTGGAGTTATGCAATTCTGGGGAGGTTTAACCTACACACTTATTTGCTAGGTAAGCTGTAGTTTTATAATTACTGCATTATGCTTTATACTTACCTATCAGTATCCCCCTTCCCCTCTCTTTCTCTCTCTCTGGGCCGTATTACAAGTCGAATCCAAGAAGTTTCGGGTCCCTACAAAGGTCGATTTAGGGGGCTTATTACAAGTCTAATCCGAGAAGTTTCAGGTCCCTACAGAGTTCAGAATGAATAACTCTGTAGGGGCCTGAAACTTCAAGGATTGGACTTGTGATACGCCCCCTAAACCGACCTTTGTAGGGACCCGAAACTTCTCGGATTGGACTTGTAATACGGCCTCTCTCTCTCTCTCTCTCTCTCTGTGTGTTCAAGCTGTCGTCGAGTGGCCGAATACCCACATGTTGCTATAAATTCTGTCTCTGATAGCGAGTACATCAGTGAGCACCAGAGGGCAACATGAGCCTTAATGGGCATCACTTCAAAAATCCTGCCAGCACCACCAACGGGCTAAGGGACATTCACTAACAGCCCCCTAAAAGTCTAAAGAGGCAACAATAACCTCAGTCTCAAAAAAAAAAAAAAAAAAAAAAAAGTCTAAAGGCACCATAGGCATACGTAAATTTGCTCAATTCTCAAAGTTCCCGAAAACTCCCAAAATTCCCATGGGAAGTTTCCTAGTTCAAAATTCCTGGGAATTTTACAACCCTAGTCACATGGTCAAAAAATGTCTATAAAAACAAGGTCTAACTTTTTCTTTATTACTTTTTCCTTCTCAGAGACAATGCTCCCCACACGGATGACCCTGCGCCAGACTTCCCGGTGATCTTCAACACAGTGAGTAACATCACTAATGAGCTGCGCACAGCCTTTCACGCCTCCATCCCCATCCTGCCTGTGCTGGGTAACCATGATGCATACCCCAAGGTTAGTCTCTCGCCAAAAGAAGCGGTTCAGTCTATGAAATTATTGCTATAAAAGAGGAAAAGTAAACAAATCTTTTTATTAATTCTTTACTCAGACTGAAGCTATGTATTCTGTTGTAGGATGACTATCCTATTGCTGGCAAGGAGTTTTATGGGAAGTATTTGAGCCAGGGAGGCTGGGCAGCACTCCTGCCAGCAGAGGCACAGCAGGAGTTTGAGCAGGGAGGATACTACAGCTACAGACTTCCCTCAGGAGTTACGGTGAGTGTTTCTCCTAACTCCTGAAGCAAATTTATTCTCAAAGTATGACATAGCAGCACATTAACATCTTTAGGTGATCCTGCATTATTTTCAGGCAATGCCTCAAAATACTGATAATTCAAAAAATATATTTACAAAAAAAAATTCACAAGGTCATTGCACCTTTCATTTACCATGTGGTGACATCTTAAGGCAATTTTTTTAAAATAATTAATTATAGCTTTGTCTTAATTCATCGTATCACCACCTTATCTACACTGCATCACAACAGTGCAAACAATATCCATGAACGTACCTTTTTTGTTGCTAAGAATAACATGGGAAGTGTATACATCCATATGGCTTTCACTTGTGTGTAGTCCCAATTTTGAGGAGGAATTCCCCGGTGGCAGGGGATTTCCCCAGGAGTGTAGCGACCCTCGTCAACACTAGGGAACTGATTAATGCAAAGTAGGGCTGCCCCAAAGCGTGCATGAGTACTCATCCCCACAAAGTATTACCGTATCCACTTACCTTGTGCTTACAGATTACCTGGCAACTCTACTGAAGCACTTAACCTGGTAGCAGCGACGGGCCAAATTTGTGGCTTTACTGTGTAGCAGCAATGGGCCAAATTTGTGCCATGATTTAAACCCCCCAAAATAGATGATACATAAACTGATCACAAATGCTTCAATATGTATTATGAAATGGTTTGTGTGGGTGATGATTTTTTCTCATTTTTCTCGCTTAGAGGGACCATTAAGAAACATGATCCCCGCTGCTACCGAGTTAAGAAGTCACTTTAGTCCGACACATCTAAAGTTGCGCCTCTGATGTAGGTAGCTCCCCATACACTGGTGTCATGTCTCCAACTCTGCTCCCGAACCGCGCCCCTCATACCGTTCCCTCTCTCTCTCTCTCTTCGTCTCTCTCGTACTAACAAAAAAAAAGTTTTTATGAATGATTCTCTATTTGTGAGTGAATACAAAAAAATCTGTGCAACGCTTGGCACCATTGCCTCCGCGGCGTTGTCAGCTCAGGTCAGGGTCCCAACCCAACAAACCACAGTTGTGCTGCCTGCCTTAATTATGGCATTTCTGCCATATTTTGGTGTGTGTCTGCCATCTGCCATACTCTGTCTGCCATATGGCATAATTTTGATAAAATATGGGGCTAAAAGCGGCTTAAATCTTTCCCTCGAGTTCAGGAAAGTCTCGTAGGCAGAATACCGACCGACGAAATTCTCTCGCGGCCGCCTTTGGACTTTCGACTGTTGTGTTTCTCAAAACTATTTCACACACACACACACACACACACACACAGAGAGAAAGAGAGAGAGAGAGAAGGGTATGAGTGGCATGGTATGCGAGGTCAGTTGGAGACATGGCAATAGTGTATAGAGGACTGTCTACATCAGAGGCGCCACTTTAGATGTGTCGGACAATAGAACCACTTCCATCATGAAGTAATTTCATGTTTACAAAAAGGGCACAATGTGTAGCAAAAATGAGGGAATGCAAGAGGAAGCAGAGACTCTAAAACAGTGCAGTATGATTCCAGAAGTTTCACAATGTTGAAAACCTGGAAACAATGAGAGGTGGTGCCTACTGATACCTTCACCTCTGAGCAAGGAGTCTGTGGCTGAGTGATCAGCACATGGAGATGGTGATTCTGAGGACTCACGTTTAAGTTCCTCTGCAGGCAACTGACAATTTTTTATTATTGCTGAGTGGCGGAATATTACCCACATGCTGTCCAGATCTTCAGCGGCTTTACTCAAGAGAAACACTGGGGGCAGCATGGGGCAAGGAAGTCATATATCATGGCAGCCACTTAAATTATATAATTTGACCCCACTATTTACAGTCTGGGCCCATTCATCAGTTCCCACAAGAGAGTCTACCAGTGCTCTTGGCAGCATGCAAAAAAATTAAATAATAATACTTTTCAATATGGGGATCAAGTGCCAGATATTTTATAGGCTTTAGAATGTCATGTAAAAGAAAAAAAAAGAAAAAGATAGGTTCAAGGTTCTATCTTAATGGTTCTATTGAGATTGCAAAAAGTACACCTTAGATTTTTTCTTATATATAACTTAACTACTGACTTCTATATTTTCATAAAAACTTGCATGAAAGAAATATGCCTCAAATTTCCTAAGATTTGGCTATAATGATTTCACTCTAGCTCTGCATCACATACTGTAAAAGCATCATAATTTGATAATATATATGACACCAGATGATTGCCTGAAGTTATTATATGCACACGAAAAAGTTGATAGCAATATTTCACTCTTGCAGGTTCTGGTGGTGAACACTAACCTCTATTATGCCTTCAATACACTTGGAAGGAATGTACCAGACCCTTGTGGACAGTTTGCGTGGATGCGATCCAAACTGCAGATAGCACGGGATGAACATTCTAAGGTTTGTAATTAAGTCTAACATTCAGTAAATGGGGTAATGGCAGTTCATATAATTCTCTCATAAAGAGTAGGAATGAAGATTTCAGAACAAATAGAAAATATCACTTGCAGCTTTTATGCACACATCTTTCTGGATCTGGTATCTGGACACCTCTCCTCCCGAAATTGACCTCTCTTTCGGCCACCTCTATGGATTCTTTTTAGGAGCAACGTGTAGCGGGCTTTTTTTTTATTATTGTTTCCTTTTTTTGTGCGCTTGAGCTGTCTCCTTTGTTTAAAAAAAAAAAGATGTCCCATGTGAAGTTGTTTCATCAAATGTTCTTGTATTGTTATATCCTTCCTTTAGCCTTGTATTGTTATATCCTTCCTTTAGCCTTGTATTGTTATATCCTTCCTTTAGCCTCTTGATTATTAAGATGAAGTTAAAATGGAGAGAAGCAAAAAGAGTGACTAATGATGCGTGTCTACAGGTGATCATAGCTGCCCACGCCCCACCTGGCTTCTTTGAGCGGCTGGCTGCCGTGCCATTCTTCAACCACACATACAACAATGCTTACGTTGACTTGCTGAATGACTTTGGAGAGAACATTCTGGTGCAGATTTATGGTCATGAGCACACAGATAGCTTCAAGCTGTTCCTTGGACCACAAGGTATGTCAGCAACAGGAAGATCTAAGCTGCAGCATAATTTGAATTTGAACTTTATTTTGTATGGCAAGTGCTTCAATACATCAGTAATTCTTGCATGGTTTGGTGTTTCAGGTGAAGTTGAGAGTGTGGCCCTTCTGGCCCCCTCAGTCACCCCCTGGCAGGCTTCCCCTGTCTTTGGTGGCACTGCAGTCAATCCATCCCTCCGCCTCTACTACTACACTCCCACAGCCATTGTGGACTACTCCCAGTACCACCTCAATCTTAGTAAGGTAATAACTACCCCAGATGATCCTCTCATCCTCACTGGGGAGAGCACACCTGAGGAAGTCACCCCCAAGTGGGAACTGTTCTATAAAGCTCGGGAAACTTATGGGCTCAGTTCTCTTGATAACCTTAACATAGCCGGCCTCTATGATCGACTGGTGAGAAATGATGCCTTGTTCCAGAGATATTACTTTATTAACTCTGCTGGGTACAATAATGGGTTGTGTGATGACAATTGCAAGAAAAACCATCTTTGTGCCATGGCTTACTTGAAGGCAAAAGCTGTTTTCAATTGCAAGGAATCCAACTTAACAAAGTCTAACATTCTATCACGTGAATATTTCGCAAAATTCGGGATAGATCCAGAAGGGGATTTCCCAAGCTCTAGTGTTTCTGAGCTGATTATTACCCTTGTTGTGGTGAGCATGGCCTTGACAGTGGTGCTAGCAATCATTCTGGCAGTCATGTTGGCCATGATTGTTGTCAAAAGGAGCAGAATGGTGCCTGCTGAAGCCAGCTTCCCAATACTGGACTTGGCAAAGAATAGCAAGCAAAATTACCGCAAGCTCCCGTGAAAATGGGGGCCATTTTGGGGAGGATGGCACAAATCTTGGAAGTTCATACTATTTTCTCACACAATTTTCTCCTGCCAGCCAGATATTTATTACTCATAAGATGATTTCAGTGGAGTCTGATCTCAGTAGCAGTTTACACGCTTGCACTTATGCAAAAAGACATTTGGGACAGCATTAATCCCTAAAATATTTTTATATTAAATTGAGACTTTTATATATGAATTAATAAATGAAATAGTATCTATCTATCTATCTATCTATCTATCTATCTATATATATATATATATATATATGTGTGTGTGTGTGTGTGTGTGTGTGTGTGTACAGGTCTCCCTTGATTTACGTTTGGGTTACACCCCAGAAGACCTAATCATAAATCAAAATACTGTAAATCGGCTTCTTTATATAATAGATTCAATGGAGATGTGTTCTCAGGTCTGCCTAAACTCACAACAACCCAGTGACTTACAATGACTTAAGATAACTGAAAATGACAAAGTGCCGTACAATGAATGACTTTGAATGCTTTGTTTACATATATTGCTTTTTTTTTTTTTTTATTTTTTTTTTTTGAGCTAAGGAGACAGCTCAAGGGCGCAAAGAAAATATATATAAAAAAAGCTCTTCCCAATACTTAGTCTTGTCACCCTTTCTCAAGCACTTTACAGTACCATGAATGAGACGCTGGTGGGAATACCAGTGCCATTAAGCAGGTACTGTTAGCACAAGAACCAGTACTGAAATGTTTGTTGCTGATACCAGTACTGTTGAGCAGGTACCATTAGTAAGGTACTGGTACCAGTACTTACCTGCACCTCACAGACTCGGTTGAAAATGTCAGCAGTGAAGCCAGTTTCTGTCCCACCTTTCCATATGTTGGATACATTCACACTTGTGGGCTGCTTAGAAGCCATCACTGACTGTACACAGTGATTTACATAGATTTACATAGAAAATCAGACCACACAGATCCCATGGTCCAGACTAGGTGGTCTGTCCTTAAACCTAAGTGATTCTACATTAATCAGAAGGCTCCAAAGCGTTGCATTTCAACACGTAATATTTCGATGGTAAAATACACTAAGGGCAGACAGTAGCATTTGCTTGGCATATTGAATGGCGGGCGCAGGAATAAGTGGCCAGTGGTAAGGAGCGTTGTGATTGCTTGGGTGATGGAACAAATGCCTGCAGACATGCAGTGAGCTTAGCTGACTGGCCAGACAATTTTATATGTGAGTCACTGCTATCGTAAATTGAAAAATGGGTAGTGATATAGGTCAATCATATACACAAAATATCGTAAGTTGATACATTGGAAACCAAGGGAGACCTGTGTATATATATATATATATATATATATATATATATATATATATATATATATATATATATATATATATATATATATATATATATATATATATATATATATATATATATATATATATATTATACACACATTTATATAACCCCACCCTCACATTGAACATAATATGGAGCTATCTTCTCATGGCCTTTGAAGTTGCTTTATAGATTTTAGTGTATAGTCAGGAGTGTGTGTGTTTGTGTGTGTGTGTATTTACCTAGTTGTGACATAGGGGAAAAGAGCTACGCTCGCGCTGTCCCGTCTCCATATCCTCTCTTATCCAACTTTTCCTTAAAATCATGAATGTTTCTTGCACAAACCACCTCCTCCTCCAGTCCATTCCATAGCTCAATGCTTCTGTTTGGGAAGCTAAACTTTTTCACATCTCGCCTACACGTGGTCACCCTCAACTTCTTTCCATGTCCTCTCGTTTCTCTCTCGCTCCACACACACAGGTCCTTTCTGTCCAGATTCTCCACCCCGCTCGCCACCCTGTACATCACTATCAGGTCTCCTCTTTCTCTTTTTCTCTCCAGGGTTGTGAGCCCCATGCTATTGAGTCTCCCCTCATAAGTCCGATCCCTAAGTTCCGGTACCATCTTAGTTGCCACTTGCTGTACTCTTTCCAGCTTTCTTATGTTCTTCTTTTCGTGAGGAGACCAGACCACTGCTGCATACTCCAACCTTGGCCTTATCATTGTAACTATTATTTTCTTCATCATCTCTTCATCCAAATACACAAATGCCTTCCTTATGTTCCTCAGCAAATTCATAGTTTGTCCCGTTATCCTGTTGATGTGTTTGTCCGGTGACATGTTCTCTGAGATAGTCACTCCCAAATCTTTTTCTTCCACTCCTCTGCATATTATCTCACTTCCCATCTTATAATCATATTCACATCTTATACCACTCCTACCAAACTATTTTTTTTACATTTCCCAAGGTTGAATTCCATCTGCCATGTACCACTCCACTCCCATATTTTCTCCAGGTCCCTCTGCAATGCCTCACAGTCTTTCACATCATTGACTCGTCTCAATAGCTTTGCATCATCTGCAAACAAACTCACATAGCTGGTCACTCCGTCCACCATATCATTTATATAAACAGCAAACATTATTGGTGCCAGCACTGAACCTTGTGGGACCCCACTCCTCACTGGGCACCAGTTGGAAACCTTGTCCTTGATTATTGTCCTCATTTCCCTGTTAGTTAGGAAGTCCTCCAGCCACTTAATAAGTCCATCACCCACTCCACCCCTATTTTTAATTTTCCAAATTAGTCTTCTGTGCGGTACTTTGTCGATTGCCTTTTTTCAAATCCAGGTACACTCCATCCCCCCAGCCTTCTCTCTCTTGTATTAAATCTGTCACCCTTGAGTAATAACATAATAAGTTGGTGACACAAGATCTCCCTCTCCTGAATCCAAACCGGCAATCTGAGATAATTCTCTCCCTTTCTGAAAAATCCAACCACCTGTTTTTAACTTGCCTCTCACATATCTTCACAACCACACTAGTGAGTGATACCGGTCTGTAATTTAATGGGTCCTCTCTCTTTCCTCCTTTATATATTGGTACTATGTTTGCTCTCTTCCAATCTTGTGGTACCCTTCCTTCACTCAGGGAGGCGCTCATTATGGAGTGCAGTTTCTCTGCAAGTTGCTCACTACATTCTTTCAGGATCCACCCTGATACTCCATCCAGCCCTGTCGCCTTTCTTGCATCCAGCTTGTTCAAGCTTTCCTTGACCTCCTGCACCGTTAACTGTATCTCCTGCATAACCTTTCTTCTTTCCTGGCCTGGTGGTTGTACGAATTTGTCTTCCTTTGTGAAAACTTTTTGAAAGCTGTTGTTCATCACTTCTGCCATCTCTGCTGGGTCTTCATATGTAGTTCCATCCATTTTCAGTTTATCGATTGTTTCTCTATTCTTTAATTTGCCGTTCATATGTCCATAAAATAATTTAGGTTGGTCTTTGCATTTGTCGATTATATCTTTTTCATATTTCCATTTTTCTTCTCTTCTAATCTTTGTATATTCATTCCTTGCTTGTTTGAAATTGTTCCACGCGTTGATTCTTCCTCGTCTCCTCCATCCCTTCCAGGCTTCCTCCTTTCTTTTTCTAGCTGCCTCGCATCTTTTGTTAAACCACTCATTTTTACCAACATCCTTTTTGGTTACCTTTGGGACATATCTTTTCTCGGCTTCTTTGTACAGCTGTAAAAACTCCTCCCACTTGTATTGCGTACTCCTGGCATTGTACAGCCCATTCCAATTTGCATTCTCAAAAAAAGTTCTCATATTAACAAAGTCTGCCTTAGAGTAGTTTCTTCTCCCTATTTTATGTTCCTCTTTTCGGTCAATCCTTCTCTTTTCTTTTACTTCAAATTCCACAATCGCATGGTCACTCTTAGCTATTGGGCAGTCTATTTTAATATTTTCTATTACTTCCGGTTCCTTGCTAAAAACCAGGTCTAATCTTGATGCCTCTCCTTTCCCAAATCTAGTATATTCCTTAATCCATTGCGTCAGCACATGTTCCATTGCCAGTTGCAGGAGTCTTCCTCCCCACGACTCTTCTGTTCCCTGCATTTGCCAATCCTCCCATTCTACCTCTGCAATTAAAATCACCCATCAAAATTATTCTCTCACTCTCTTAACATTCCATCCAAGCAACTCACTGTGTCTTGTATCATTACTTCATATTCTTGGGCCTTCCATGCATTGGTTCTTGGTGGCACATACCCTACTACATACTGCCGCCTCCTTCCTTCAGCACCCACAGTTTCCACTTTCAGTACCTCTGCCAAGCCTTCACCCTCAATCACCTTCTCCACCTTGATGCCTTTCCTTACCATCAACATCACACCTCCTCCCTGTGTTCTCTTTCTGTCTCTCCTCCATATATTGTACTCACCTTCTCCAATCCCCACCACCTCAATTGGGTCACACAACTTGGTTTCCGTCAGCCCCACAATATCAGGTTCTTTGTCTCTCAAATAGTCGTGTGTGTGTGTGTGTGTGAAAAGGTTGCAGGAAGCAGATAAAAGCTGTGAAACACCAATGGCTGTAGGAAAGCATTTAGAAAATTATGTGGTATATAATTGCTGTCTCTTCAAACAGAGCACATTGTGGATAATTTAAGGTCTTACAGTGCACCCACCCCTAAGAGATTAACAATTTTAGGTCAGGAATATAAGATGGGGCTGGATATGCACTATGTTGCCACAAAGAGGCAGAGGAGCAGTCAAAACAATAGCTAGTGAAAAATAAACTTGGTGTCGTAACGCTCCATGATTGTGTCAAAATTGAAATATGAAATGGACCTCTGTGGTTATGGTTCTGTTTGCAATGGTGTAATTGTGTTTGCTAATTGTTCTTTCGGCAAAACTATTTCTTAAGGTGAGAAACATATTCTATGTGCATTGTTGCCAGTAATTGATGTCTTTCCTTTCATTGTGATAATCAGAAGTTAAGAACATTTTAAGTCCATTGTTTGTGGGTAATTGTATTGTAATTTGTAAGCTTGGTAGTCTTAACGTTTTATATATAGGTATAGGTATATATAGGTGATATAGCTGTTCAAATGTGCATAATTATGTGCACTGTTAAAAATACTGTATGTATCCAGCCATATTTTATAGTATTTAATTTCATGACTGTGTATTTGCACGTCATTTTCTGCAGCACCAGTGTTGTACCTAGCACTCTTGCTTCCAAACAGTGTTGGCAGCATATTTGTGATATCTTAAGAGGGTAAGTTCAGTCACTGGTAAAACTGGTTACACAAGTCAATCACTCAGCTGCTGTTCGTAATATATAGCAGGGAAAAGACCCCTTGGCTCCCATGCTAAAGAGTCCCACTAGACTGCACCCACAGGCGATGTCACCTGCCTTGTCTTCACACATGACAGTCAGATCCTAAAGCAGATTGGGCCAGGATCTGCTATGAATCCTCAAATGTGAATCTACATATGTTGGATCAGGTAAAATATTAATTGAATCAAGAGTGATCCTAACCACGTATGTCTAATGGCACAACAATTGTAAAAGTATTACTAGTAGTGCTGTGTTGGCTTTGGGACTAGCCTGCCTTGACCAATCACACCCAGGACAGCAGCCTAAGTGATTGATGAGCAACATCCACCTCATACAATTAACAAAGCTACAGATTCATTTATCAGGGACTTTTCGTAAGCATAAAGTTTACTTTTGTTTGCTGAAGGAATCAATAGGATAATGACTTCACAGTCTCCTTCATATTGAATAGTTTTATTGATCACTAACAATTGTTTTTTGCACTAGCACTGTTTTGATAAAAGTCTCGGTACGATGAAAATGGATTCTGGAGTACAACCCAAGTGTCGCACCACAGCCAGTGTGAATATAATGATTGTTTACAAAATTTGTACTTTAACTGAACAAAGGAGGCTAGAATCTCTACAGATGGAATGTGCTGTGCAAATTCTACTTAGTATAGATCTCAAACACTTAAGTTTTATAAAGTTCAGAATTTACAATTATTTGATTCTGAAAAAAAAAATCAATACAATACTATAGTCTTTTTATTGGGACAAAAATGCACTCACTTAGAGGTGCTCTTTTTCCACAAAGTTTCCTGATATTGTTTGCTTGAATAAGCAATGACAAACTGCTTCTTTTTATTTGAAATAATTACCAGATAATATGAACTAACACTTGTTTACTAACTCAAGTCTCTCCCTTCTCCCTTTGATATATGTTATGGCAATTAAAAATAAAATAATGTGTTGGTAAGTGCTAAGTCGATTTGTTGACTTCAGTCTCCCAAGCTTGTGTTCAGATGCACGCTTCATGTGTATTTTTTTTCACATTTTACCACGGATTTGAGACAAGTTGCTCTAAACAAGAAAAGATATAATCAACTTTAAAAAAAAGTCCAGAATCTACTCAAATGACTTAAGATAAGAGCATGTGTGTTTGTGTTGTAGCAGTAGGCTATTCAGAAATCCTGTTCTGTATATCACAATGCATTCAATAAAACTATATATTAATAATATTTTTCCCCATCTGTAATTATGAACCTAATGAATATAACAATTGAAGTTTGTACTTGTGTTGCTGACTTGGGTGGCTGATGTCAACATAAAAGACTTGGCACTTACCAGCACATTACTTCATCATTTTTATAATCATTATCCAGTTCAATTGCCATACCATGTATCAGAGAGAGAGACTTGAGTTAGTAGGCAAGTGTTGGCTCACATTACCTGGTAATTATTTCAAGTAAAATTAAGTATACAACTTATATATTCAACCAATCAGTTAGCAAGAAACATACTGTGTAAAAAGGGCACCTCTGGAGGCAAGTGCATTTTCACCTTGAATGAGAGCCCTTTTAGCACAAATTGTTTCAGAGCACCATATGCCTCGGTGGCAATCATACAAGTGTGTTTGTGACTATATATTGTGTGACATCTTGAGGAAATAAGGTGACAATGTTCTTAATAGTGAATTGATCCAACCAGTTGACACATTTGTATGATCATAACTCCTTTGTTCCACACTCGTACCTACTGTGCATTGCAGTCTTAAATTGCCGCCTCTAATGGATAGCCAATATAGAATTAAGTAACCATTGGAGTAATTTTGGTGCCCCATGTTAATAAGGCAAGCAACAACAACAAAAAATGTCAGCTGGGTAGCCCGTTATTCCACGGCTCTCTCCGCCTTGAATCAGACCCTGAGCCAAAGTGAGTCAGTGATACCGTTTTTTGGATTTGATTCCTCAACTCACAACCATTCAGTGAAGGGAGACCAAGGCTTGCCCTGCCCTCTACTTGGCCAGGAGAATTGCTTTACCTTGAGCTGTCATGTGCAGGCTTATTTTTTTTCTCCCTCTCTGTTGCCTCACTAATTGCTTGTACCTGTAGAATTTTTTGTCTTCAGACTGGCTCAAAATTGAATGTGTTCTGCTACTTGAATAGTGTTCTCAAATTAACCCACAATGCTTACCTCACTAGTGCATGGGGCATCAGAATTTTTTCCCTATGCCTATCCTCTTTAGGAGTAATGGACATATGAAAAAATATTGTGATAAGTGGCTATATCCACATACGAGTGTCCTTTTCCTGTGCTTTCCATAATATGGTGCAGTGAGTTCACAGTTTATAAAGGTAAGGTGAAATTCAGAGAAAATACCATTGAAAGTAGGGAAAATAACCAACAGGGTCGACATGAGATACGTGACTGTTCATAGTTAACATTATCATGGGCATGATTCAATGCAAATCTTGACCAAATCCAGTCATGTTATGTGGGTGGTGTTAAGCTGGTGTCACACAGGGCAAATTTCGCCAACATGTTGGTCGTTTTTGTTAGCTGTTGGGCAAAACGAACAACAACCAACAAGATCTGGCAGGTTGGGAAGAACGGACAACAGATGTGACGTCAGACTGGTTGGGAGGAAACGGGGTCAAATGACATTCGTGCTATAAGCTGTAAATGTAAATTGAAAATCAATCATCGTACATATTTACTCAAATTGTCAACGGTAAAACTCCAAAAACCCACGTACATGTGCAAGTATGCATTTGTGATTTATTTGTCCACTGTGTAAAGTTATTTATAACACAACTGACTGTACGGTGGGTCACTGCCGCCCGGCCCCGGGGCCATGGAGTTGCCAGATTGGGCGACTTATGAAGGCTGTATGCTACTTAACTTTTTCATCCACTACTTGCTACTTAAATTTTGAGTAATTCTGAAATTTATTGGGCTACTTCATGTTGAAATCCGCTACTTTTTGATGTGTGAGTAGGCTACTTATCGTCAAAAGAATCTGGCCGGCCCGGCCCCCACCCGGGGTGGAGTCTGTACCTGGCGCAAGGTATAAACAAAGTTCAACACTGGCCAACGACGCCCCCAATGCCTCTTCTGGCGTTTCTGCAGTCATAGCACATGCTGGCGTGGTGTTTGTTGTTGTAGCACAGCGTTAACACAACAGTGTTCAGGGTCACAGTGTGATGCACAGCATTGTTGGTTGGCGATTATCACCAACAAAAACGAGCAACATGTTGGCAGAAATTTGCCCTGTGTGATGCCAGCTTTATGTGAATGTTATGGGGTTTATAGGCCCACCAGGGATATCTGACAAACGTGGGGAGGGGGCAGGCAGTAAGGGAGTAGGATGAGGAAAAGGCACCAAACTGACTGTGGACTATCCTTATTGGGAGGTTGAGATGGACCTAAGGAAGTCAAACGACACGTGTCCGACTACGTATACACAAGAGGTACATTTGTTTGATGGTTGTACCTTCATTGCATAACTGCACAAGTGTTGCCTGACTCCAGACCTGCCTACCAATAATGATGTCAATTGAGTATTGTGAGAAGTGTGAACTCACTGTAGAAGAAAAATTAGATCTTAACCTGAGCAAATATCAGATAAATTCTATTTTTAAACAAATGGCAAAAGGATCAGACAAATCCTTGAACTGACTTGGAGCCACTAACCATGGCATACTTTTTTTGCAGTAAAATTCTCACTCTACACAAGAATTGTAATACAGAAGCACTGGTTTTCATGTACTTGTCACAACCACATTCTTACTTTGTCATAACGAAGCATCACATTTAAAAATATCAGACGTTCCTAAAAGCCAAATGGAACACTTATGTTGTAAATTTACAAGGCACACCTATACCTTAAGTGAGGCCAGCAATGGCATAGGAAAATCCAGATAGTTACTCCATATCACAGTTTTTACCTTCTGATTCACCCCTACATGAAGTATTCAGAAACAGCCTCAGTCCATAACATCAGAAAAAAATAGACATGCTGGTCTCACTTCAGGCAAATATTTGGTCACATAGGATGTTCAATTTTTTGTGCAATTAAAACATTAAATTAGCAATATTTTTTTTTAAAGAAAAATCTAATGTAATAAATAATTGCTACTTATAATGTTTATTTTTTTTAAATATTGCATTTAAGTGAATTGCATATTTGTATAAACACTTTAAAGTTTGGTATCACTCAGATGAATTAATTCTCTGTATCTCATAACAACCATGATAAGCCAATGTTCCCTTATCAAAGTGGGCCCAGCTAAGATGTTCTGCAGCAGAGCTTTCTTCACCCAGCACTCTATGGACCAGTTCAGATACTCTTCTCATATACATGTAGGTTTTTGAAGAACATTTACTTTTCAAGACAAATAAAACTGCACATTGCTGAGAGAAACCTTGTCAAGCATATTTTTCCACCCTTCCATTGAGAGAGAGAGAGAAAAACTGCATTTTGTTTAGCAAATGCACTCATCCTGAGTCAGTAGATTACATTAATGATCACAGAATAAATAGAAGAGCAAAAATATTATAGGCACTCGTAGTGCCTAAGTCTGAGGTGTGCATTATTATGCTCTCACACGTGTCTCATTTTGTGGATAATATATGATACCCTACCTACGGAAAATAGTTAGGCGGTGTCAGTGGTAGTGTGCCGGCATCGCGTTTGGGAGATCCAGGAGGGACGTCGGTTCAAATCCTGGCTGGTACACAGCTGGGATTGTTCAGTCACTGCCGAGTGGCCTAAGACTACCCACATGCTGCCCTGAAGACCACCTACCAACCCAGACTCTAGATAACCTCTCCAAGGAGAAGCTCAAAGTTGAGCTCCGGGGGCAGTATGAGCCTATGCAATTGCAATGTAAAATACTCGCCTGCACCACAACGGGCTGGACCGACCATCAGGACCCACCAGTGAGGAAGACTAACGGCGCAATAGGCTGCGATGTAAAAGAAAATAAAAAAATGCAGGTAGCAATGTCAAGTACTGTCAAATACAGTTGATATTGAGTTTCAAATTATCAATAGTGTCAGACAGCCGTTTTATTAATAAGATCACTGATTACAATTATTAAACCTAAACATCCAAGGTTTTGAATATCCACGGGGTAACCCATGGATATTATGAAGTTAAAGATTTGGGTATTCGTGGGCTTTTTGAGCACTTTTGTGACCAGCCAAAGCACTTGTGGCTCACCGCACACCCCGCCACGCACTTTTAGACTTGCAGTAACCAGTACTATCTATCAGCAGATATCCGCGGATCCCTAACATCCGCAAATGGATCTGTTACCTAACTCATGTGGATGCTCAGGTTTGGCTGTACAACAAAACAGCAGTTTTTTATATTAATAATTTGAAACTCAAAATAAGCTTAAGGAGAAAGTCTGCCGTGGATTAAAATTGTATCTATGGTCATGAATAATTTGTATGTTGTATATATTAGTAACTTTGTTATCATATGAAAATTTCAAGCTGATTAGACAAAATGAAAAATAAAATATTTTTCATTGTTTTTAAGAAAATTTTGAATTAATTTTTCTCAGCCATTTTTTTTACGGACTTTCTTGTGACATGCACATCTGATAATTCATTGTTATTCTAACAATTTGTCAAGATGTTTTTTTGAAAACTGTTTTTGTCAATAAGAAATTTTTTGATTTTTTTAATTCTTTTTGGAAAATTTTCCTATACATCGAAACCATGCCGTTTTAAAAAAAACGACAAATTTTACTTCGATATATGATCTTGTATGTCCTAAAGTTTCATGAAAATCATGCAGAAAGTAAAACCAAAAAATAATTGTTAATTTTGTACTAGTTTTGAGAAAAACGTGATTAAAGTTTTGCTTAAGTTCTTCAGCCCAGTGAAGGTACTATACTGACAATGCTACTTTCATATGAATTTTATGGGATCAGAAATCACATATCAGCGAGTACATAAAAGGATTAGGCACCTTGTCCCCCCTTATAAAGGTATTAATCGCTCAAAGGTGAGGGTGTCAGGGCGCGCCATGCCCCTCATTGTTGCAAGGTTCGATCAGTACTCTCCAGGTGCATAGCTATCGGTTGGAATTTCTTTGCCTGTCTTCCTCTTCTTCTTTATTGTCTTTTTCAGTGTAATTTTTCTCTTTTCTCTCATTTCTAATCTTTTTTCTATTCATTTGTTCCAAATTTTTTTGTGAGCAGGTTGCACTTTTCATATCCATATATTTTTTTACATGCCAGCCTATAGCGCCGGTAGGCTTTCTTGAGGGGCCTCGATGGTACTTGGCTCCAGCCCATCATGGCGCAGGCAAGTGTTTTATAGTGGCGCCATCTTTTCTTGGCTCATGCTCCCCGGGAGCTTGTTTTTGATTCACTTGGACACTTTCCTCTAGAGTCCAGGTTGATGGGTGGTCTTCAGGACAGCATGTGGGTAGTTTCAAGCTACTCGGCAGTGACTGAAAAATTCCAGGTGGTAGCAGCGGATTCGAACCCGCGTTGTCCATAACGCGGTGAATGTGGGGCCCGCACACTAACCACTCAACCAACGCCTACCCAAATTGTGTTCCAAAACTATTACATGAGTTACAAACTTCTCCCTGAAGATTGCTGCATGTTTGATTTTTCAACATTTACTCCATAGTTTGGCATGCCAGCTAATGTGCCGCAGTCAGCGTGCCACGCCCACGCAGTAGCCATTTAAATCTCCTTGCTATTGGCATTTAAATTTATGTCCGACTGAAAAAAATCTACCATTCGAAAGCCAAAGGATAGGGTGTTGCCATAGACCATATAACTCAATTCTGCTTTTTTTTTATTTTTATTAGCGTATTATTATTTTCATATTTTCACAGAGGACTCTTCCCTTCAGTTGATGATATTCATCTTTGTTGCCCTGCATTATACTGATACCAACAACTATATCCTATGTGTACATTACCATATATTATCCACAAAACTGGACATGCCATGTGACATACGGATGCAAGAGAACGATGCACACTTAGACTTGGGCACCGCAGCTATAGTGTGTATAACTGAGATTGCTTATGAACACCTACTATTTATTGATAATGACACTGAAAAGAAAAAAATACAGAATTTTGCTGATGGCAGAAGTATAACCACTATTTTTTCATCAACTGATAAAGAAGTTACCTGAGTGCCACGTTGTCATTATTAGGATCAAGGTGTTCCAGGGGAAGAGAACTTATTATAGTTGCTCAGGACCAAGTCGGTGAGTGAGGGCGGCTTGCTGCGGGCACTGCGTACATGGGTGGCACACCGAAGCTCAGGGTCAATCACACCCAACACCCCACCCACCAGGTGCAGGGAGCCAGTCACTAGGACCTGAAAAGAACCATTAATACTGCTTGTTAATATAACATATCTGTGAATGATGAAAATTATATCTTGCATATACATATTCATTTAAAAATGTCCAACATGACAGTTTGTGCAATACATCATGCTCAACATATCAATGAATGGCTGAATTTCATCTCTGTCAAAGAATATATCAGTCTAAAAATTGTCTTATCTGGCAAGCCCAAAAATTTAAATAATACAACATAAATATGAGATTTTAATGTTGAGAGAAATAATACTGACCTGGATGTGTGCGGCTTCCTGGAGCCGCTGAGGGGGAGGAAAGGCTGGTGGGCTGAGCAGCTCCCCCGTGAGGCTGGGATCTCGGCCACAGGACAGCCACAGGAGGGCATCCTGAATGCACGGGAAGATGATGCTTGGCACATCTGAGGCTGGCAGGTTTGGGGTGAGGCTCAGGTTGTTCTCAAACTCCTTGCCCTTCAATGTGTTGGCTGTCTCAGTCTCAGGCTCCTCATGACACTCTCTCTCAGATTCATGCTTTGAGAGATCTCTTATGAGACGAATCCAAGCGTTTCTCTGTCGTTCACACCGCAGATGCATCTGGTCCTGGGAGATGGTGTAGTTGGCCTGATCTGAAAGTTGATTTGTGCAATGATAGTGATATATGTTATGTCGTCTCTATGGTCTTGTGGTTAGTATGTTTAGCTACAAATTTGCTGGCCTGGGTCTGAATCCTGGCCTGGCCAGTCAGCACAATCTACCCTGCTGTTCATCCTCCCTTTTGAGGTGGTTGATAAATGGGAACCTGGGGAAGGTGAACAGTGGTAACCCAAATGTTGCACTTGCTGTGTGTTCCAGGGTAATGGGATCTCACCTACCAAAGGCTCAAGGGCCAATGTGACAGTGATGACCACTGCAGCTACAAGCACCTACAGAATAGGCCCCCAATTTTACCTTTACTCGAGTTTCATTTTTTCCACTTTCAACAGTACAGTGTGGGAGCAATAGGATACAATCAATAACTGTCTTATCTAGCTGGCAAAAGATGAGTAACCAATACTTTACCAGATGTATGATAAAGAAATCAAGCCAAGAAAAGTGACTGGGTGACAAGGACTGAAAAGAATCAATGGGTGTGAGGTAGTCGAGTTATCACAATAGTCTTTGTTGTCCCTCTGGTTTCTTTGAATCACAAGCAGTTACCTATGGACTTCTTAATGATAATTACTAAAACAACAAAAAGTGTGTTGATGCAGACTTGAATCAAGATAAGGAAGGAAAGAGGAGGGACATGCTATTTTAACTCACCCGAAGAAGCACTCATGGAGGTGGTGACCAAGTTGGTGGTGAAGATTGCCAGATCAAAGTTACAGGGAGCTAACAACTGGAGGAGAGTCTCTGGGTCCCGGTCACCAGTGGAGTTGAAGAAGAGCAAGCGAAAGGTGTCCCCACTAAGAGAAGAGGGTTAGTGTTGGCAGTTAAAAGACTAAGTATGATTTTCTATGGTGAAGTATGAGCCAACTCTGAAATGTGTTTTTTACTTATAAACATTTAATTACCCATGGTGTACTTGGTACGTGTTAGCCCAGCCAAGAGACAAAAGAAAATATTTACAAATTATTATAAAAAAAATCATACTGATGCTGCACCTAAATATCCATACAGCTTGCAAAGAAGAGATAAAGAAAAAGGTAGCAATAGAGACATGCATAATAACCCATTCAATCTAAATTAAAAATCTTCCATACAACAACAACAAAAAATGAATAAACATATCAGCACAAGGGAAAACAAATCTTAAAAACGTTGATTGACATACTTCTGTGGGGCATGCATGGGAGCCGTCTTGAGAAACCAGTCGATGCAAGCCTGCATGCTGACCGGCGTGTGGGCCCCATCCAGGAAGAAGGTCAGGGGGCCACTCACCATCACCTTAAGTTATATCATACTGCCAGGGTGCTGCAGTAACTATGGAGGGTGTTGGCTTAACCAATCAAATCACAAGCAAATTCAGCAAAGCATACACTGTCTTCTATTCAGTATTTTTTAAATGTAAATCTTAAATCATAACTTTATTTGATCAAGAGTTTGTTTGGCTGCCTTGTGTGAGGGGGTAAGGTAAAGTTTCTGGTGGGGTAAGGGGGATAGGGTTTCTGGTAGGATGATGGGGTCAGGTTAAGTGGGATAAGGGAGGTTAGGCTAATGTGGAAGTCACTCACCTGGGACCTTCCTGGCCACACAGCAGACTTGAGGCCCAGCACCTCCTCGTCAGACAGGGTGAAGGGAGCAGCTACAGGTAGGTTTGGGTGATCTGAGCTTGGGGATGTTGTGCTCACTATCCTAGAATTCTTCCCTGGTGACAAAAGCATTAGTTTATGACATGCAACTTGAACCCACAGAAACCTTTGCATTATTCCTAAGTCTTACCCTATTTCATGACCATCTACTGATGCACTAAATGCCTGGCAGCTTTATTTCTCTACAAAAAGTCACTGGCTGTGTTGAAGGTCTTGTGTGCCCTATAACGTTGAAAACCATGTGTGTCTTCTGACAATGAACTTGTCCAGTACTTGCTGATATAGAAATATCTTAGAAATCAAGAAATCTAGTGTACCTTCAGTCTGGGAGTTGATCCAGTACTGGGCCAGCTGAAGGGCAAGCGATGCATTACAGTACTGCACATTGCCCGCCAGTCCCAGTTGAAGAGGCTGTGCCCCCCACCCATAGTTTTCCAAGGGTGGCACAAGGTATAGAGGACTCTGAGGATATGACAAGTATGCATTATGAGATGACATCCTGTGCCTCTGTAAATATTGTTGTTATTGAGTCTTCGAGAGCATAGACGAAGTTAAATCTTCAGCATACAATTACTTTATAGCAGGACTCAATATTACACATGTCGTCATCTTAGAGCCATTGTTATAGCTTGTAACTGTTTGCTTTACCTGTACATTTCCTTAGTAGCTGCAGTCAAAATATGCTATGATACTTTAAATGTTGGCTTATACACATGTGGACTGATCAAAAACCACTAGAGTACACAAGAAACATGTAGTTGCCATATACCTCTTTTTCCTTGGCCCTTTCTATCAACACATGTAAAGCTGACTGCTGTGGCTGCTCCACTGTGAAAGTCGGCACTCCGGGCTTCATGATGCCAGCCTTGTGCCAGGCTATGGACTCTATGGTGCTGCCCAAGATGGAGGTGTGGTCAAAGTCAAGGGTGGTCACTCCACACACCGCTGGTCTCCTGAGGGCAACACAGCACAGGTCAAAGTGGTATATATGGTCAAAATATCTAAGCAATTTCATGTGTGGTGTGACATGGAGACTTCTGAGGCTTTCATTACACATTTGGAAATTTTTTAAAAACCTAAATTTATAAACCTTCTCATGCACGATGACGCATTTCACGTCATCAAGGGTAAAAGGTCCTGGCGCACGATGACGCAAAACACATCATAAGTTTTAAAAAATTGGTTAAAAATGAAGTTTTTGGTGAAAGTGCATCAAATTTGGAAGCATCATTTGTTGGGATAAGTTTCTTAATGGTAACATATGGCAACCTTTCTAAGGAGCATAGATGAGAAGCGATGAGTGTAGATGAGGAGCGTCAACTTTAGATTATTTAAAAAAAATACAGTTTTCTTGGCGTAACTCGGGAACTAATAGGCATATGAGGATTTTGAGGATACCATGAGATATGCATGGTGAGTGGAACAGAAACTTATGGGAAACTTACGATGCGCGACAGGGTTAATGACTTACATCATAGCTCTGGCAATTTCAAATTTACTGAAATAACTGATGAATATAATGAAAACATTACTATAAAATAATGGCATATGACTTTTTAAGGTCATGGCAATTGGGTCCTTCATTGAACTCTACCTGTCATCTGGTGGTCCTGGTGAAACTACCAAAATAAATATGCATGCAGCATACGTTCAAATAATTTTTCTTACTAGTTTTTTTTTTATTATTTAGAAATTACATATTTTTCTCATAGCTACGGTATAGAGACACTCGACTTACAACTAGTATTTAAGAAACGGGGAAATGCGAGAAATAGGAAATTTAAATATATTTTTTCCAATATAAACAATCATGACATGCTCTATGTTGTTCCTTTAAAGTTCCAAACAGTGAATGTAATATTATAAGATACTAAAGATGTATGTATTATGATTTAAATTAGAAATATGAAATAAGTTTAATACTTGCTGCCGGCAGCATACGATATGTTTAGCAGCAGTGTAAACAACATTCCACGCTCTGATTGGAAGGACAGAGGAATGCATCGTGTTGAGGCAGCGGCGTGCCAGGTAGAGGAATGTTGAGTGGCAAAATTTTCAACACTACCTTCCATCACTGCTATAAGATTCTGAGAGCATGACACCATGCCGGACTTGTTTGACTTCTCTTTTCTTGCATGACGGAAATATTTACCCAAGAGGCCGCACTGATGCATTCCTATTAACCACGGGATGGAGTGTTGTAGGATACATCGACAAATGGTCTTATTTTGCCAACAGTGTTCATTACAACATGAATAATGTACAGCACTCAGATTTGTTGGTGTTACAACTCTGATGTTTTGGTAGTTTGGTACAGAAAAATGTCAATTAAGGAGACTGACCGAGGTGAAAAATGGGAAAAAATATCGAAAATGAGAAACTTCGTCAGTGATCACCCTAAGGGCATAGAGAAAACATTACAGGGAGGATTTTTACCGACCGAGTTTAAATGGACGTTTAAATCGCCGTTTAAATCACCCCACGCGCTCAGTCAAGGTCATGTGAGGCAGAAGATACCTTTAGAAAAAAATTTGTAAGAAAAACACTGTAGTATTTAAACACGAATAGTTTTCTCTCTGGTGGTGGCTGATACTTTCTCCTGTGCGCGCGGGACAACACTGTCCCGTACCTCTCACCATACTTCATCAGTGCGTGTCCTTGTCACGCAAAGGATTGACGTAGGTGTGTACGCTCTCCCCCCACACTGCCTTTTTTTTTCCTCTTATGACAAAACTGCTGATGATGCTCGCTTCATGCAGTTCAAATGCCAAAAAGAAAGGCTGCCATTGTCAAGAGGATTGTCTGCTTGAAGAAGGCACGCCATGCTCGAGCAGAAAATGAAGAGAGACAGACAGGCGTTCTGCATGGAGCAGCGAGGCCTGACTCGCCACCACCTCTCACTCACTCTCTGCTGCCACGACTGCTGTTCCTGATGCTTCTGCATCAACACCACCATCATTACCACAGCCTTCTACTTCAGTTTCAAGAGAAAAGCATCTCACCATACAACAACAACAACAAAAAATGAAAACGAATACAAGACAAGGAAAGACAGCTTCTGACAGATCATCACAACCAAGAAAGATCAAAACAGAAAAGAAAGGGGGCATTTCCTACCCGCCAGATAGTTTCTAACACCAAGCGATGCAAAAAAAAAGCTGGCAACAATGAGGGAGGGGGTGGCTCCCTGACACCCTCACCTTTGAGTGAGTAATACTTCTACAAGAAGTGGGATCAGGTGCCATGTTCATGACTCAAGAACACCTAAATAGCAAGACAAAAACATTACAATACCTGGTACAAACAATATTCGGCACAGTGTGGCCATTCATGGACGAGGAGCATCATCAATATGTACTAATATTTTTTTAAACCCCAAAACTAAAACTTTTTTTACATTGGTGAATATAACTCCTACATATTATTTTTTTTTAATGAATAAAATAATAAGGAAGAGCATTAAAATGGCTTTTTTTTTTTTTTTCTTTTTTAAAATTTTTTTGATTTTTTTTTTTTTTTTTTTTATAATAAAAAAAAAAAAAAAAAAATTTTTTTTTTTTTTTTTAAAAAAAAAAAAAAAAAAAAAAACATTAAAATTTCTTTCTTTCTTACCTATGATGTAAACTACTGTCAGACAATTTTGCAAGGAACTATAAAGGAATATGTACCTAGTCAGTATTCATCAAAATGTTTTTCTTATATTTTTGCATTTTGATTAAAAAAAATGAAATATCGACCAAAGTTGCTCAAACGTTCACTATAGATTCACTTATGCAAAACAAATCATCAAAAAATCAAATCTGCAATTTGGGTGATTAGGAAAGAAGATAGGATTTTACTCAGTCGGTCTCCTTAAGCCTTGCTGGACCCCAGCACGGCGCAGGTTTGACTCTGGCAAAGGCTCCAGCAGGGCCACCAGATGGCAGGTCCAGCTCAGTGAAGGACCTAATATAAACCTCACCCCAATATCTCAAGAAACCTACCACAGTTTCCTGACAATTTCTGGTGATCATCAAAGGTATGATATTCCTCATTCTAAAAATGAAGGCTATTTATTTAGCGATACTTTTGATAGATAGATTTCTTCAGTACTCAAATACACCACATCCATCATGACCTCTCAGCCTTTTAATTCTTACCTCATCACATTGGTACAGTCGTGCTCACCCCCGATGCCAACCTCCACCACAGCCACATCCACTTCCTCTCGCAGAAATACCTTCAGTGCAAGTACTGTTAAGAACTTGAAGTATGCAGGCATGTCTTCATCATTGCTCTAGGAGAGAAATAAGAAAGCTTTAATGAAAGGCAAAGACAGGAAATTATTATAAATGTCACAATGGCCAGCAGATACTCCTGTTTAATAGTGAAAAGAAAATGAGAAAGTATTGATGTTTTTCTACATCACGGGAAGTAAAGCCTGATAAAGTGACAAAGGATTCATGGCAGAGCCACAAAATATGTTTGCCACATTTCTGATTTGTGGTATAAATACACTCAACCCTCAATTTCCCTGACTAACAGAGGGGAGCACTTGTCCAGAAACTACAAAAGTCTGGGAATCAGAAATTGCTACAGTCTGGGAAAACGACCCATTCACAGACATTTACAATACTTGGTCCGGTAATCACTAATATTCAGTACCTGCCCCCAGACTTTTACCAAAGTTTGTCAAGCACATTTATGCAGCACATCTAAGAGAGTAGCCAAAACAAGTTATTAGAAGACTTGAGGGGCAGGTCCAGTTCAATTTTTAGTCACAACAAAATGGCTCCTGACAACAACAGCTTCAGCTCAATAATTCCTCAGCAGCTCTTACTGGTGACCATTTACCAGAAAAAACAATGATAGTTCAATGAAACATTCCTAAAGGCAGCCGTCATGAAGCATCCGACATTTTGGGGTGCTTAACCCTCGTTCTATATACAAAAAATCAAGTAATAAAAATGTGAAATGAATAATAAAAATTATCATAACCATGAGCAGCTTATAAGCTGATAATTGTAAATAGACAGACAAGAATGCGTATGTTAAAAGAGGCAGCAGGTTATTGAACCCATTGTGGAGGCAACGTAACCATCACTGCTGCCACTACAATAACAACATGCAGTCATCTAGGAAGTAGGGAGTGTTGCAGACATTGACCGGGGAAAGGAATCTGCTGTATGGCCAGACTTTTGTTTCGATGCCTGGACTTGGACTTGGATAGACATATGTCTGGCAACCACCAGACTTAGCCAAACCCCCGATTTTTTACCTGGATTATATTTCAGTTCCCGGATTTGACCAGGCATATGTCCAACAGTTGCAAGACCAGATTTAGTCCTGGAAATTGAGGGTCAGGTGTACTGGGGAGCAGCATTGAGTAGTTTTTTTCTTCTGTATCTTTTTGGGCCAAAGAGCTGCTAAATAGATAAATATATAAACTAAGAGGAAGTGCTTAACACTTACCTTTTTGGCCACCAGCTGGTTGTACACATCCCAGAAGTATCTGGTGAAGTCCTCCTTGGAGATGGGCTGCCCATTGATGCGGATCCTCTCCCGCACCGCCACCAGGTGAGGGGATGAGTAGAAGCCTGTGCGGAAGCCATGTTCCCGCAGAATGCTCTCAATGAAGGAACAGGTTGACCCCTTCCCCTTCGTACCTGGAAAGATGAACACCACCTGACAGATGCATAAAAGATTACAGGAGTAAGAAAATTTAGCTTTACAGAGAAAGCAATAAATCAACGGAATATACTACTGGAACAGGTCTTGTGTACTTAAAACATTGACAATCTTAACTCAATCCTGTAAAAATACATTTAAATAAGAATAGGCAAGTAGTCTCCACTTACTACTCACCCCACAACAAGCTCAGAGTGAGAATAATGTGGGAACACAAAGCACAGGCATCTTCAGGAAGGTTTTTGCCTTACCTGCTATGTGGATGACTGAGAGGGAGTCAAGGTCCTCCAGGGTCACTCCAACCTTGGCAAGGAAGCGTTCGGTGGCTGGTATGTTTTCATTAGCCCGGGAACCTCGCTCCTGACGGATGCGCTGCAGGATGGCTGCATTGGACTGCAGGAAGTTGAGTGTCTGCACAGTTTCCTATTGACAAAAAATGGGATGAAAAAGCAAATACTCCTCTTCCATCAATCACAGCCTCGCTAAGATCCCTACTACTATAAAGAAAAGTAAATATTTCCTTTATTGTGCTTCCTATTTACGGTGTTTTTCTTCCACTGACAGTATTTAGATAATTTTGTAGTGCAGCGACTTTCCTGATGGGCGAGCCTCCCATAACTCATTCTGCGAGTGGGGTACCTCTTTGGCTGACTGATTAACCCTTTCACGCACCAAAAGTTTAACAAGTTTCTCTTTTCACTGTGACATCTGTCTGGGGTTCCCTAGGGGTCTCCCAGAATGGCCTGACCGTGCAGCGAAAATTTAATTGATTTCACCCACGAGTATTCTTTTTCCCTGGTATATATCATTGGTTTTGGAAGAGATTATTCTGCCTTATGAAAGAAAAAAAAATCAAGAAATGCAAATAAATAGCAAAGTTTACCGACTCAAAAAAAAAAAAAAAACAATTTAACGGGACGACAGTTGCACTCACAGGCTGCCTGCTGAGAGGCAACTAAACCACGGGCAATCATCTCTTCAAATCCAACGGCACGAGAGTTGACAATTAGTTTAGTTTATAGGTCTAGCTTGGATCTTTGACGTTATTCTGAAAGATACTTTATTTTTGGCAAATTTTTTTAAAGTTTTTGACGCGATTCGAGTCAAAAGCTTATGCAGACAATTCCGTTTTGCCGCAAATCACGTTGTGGTGCGTGAAAGGGTTAAGGAGTGGCTCTCCCGTCTCGCTGGTCGTGGGTTCGATCCCCGGCGCCGGCAAAACCTTTCCTTGTCTTGATTAATTTCTCATGTGTTTCGTTACACGAAGTGGTCATGTGGGAGCGTAGTAAAGAGGAAAATTCTGGCGTTTCACTAGTGGCAAGGCAGTGGGCACCCTCTCCTGTGATTCTGTTGTGTCAACACGAGTGGGTAACAGGTAGAGTGATGGCCCATGCTCTCCGAGGTTCATAGAAAATGGGAAATCTCAACACACAGAAATTAATCTAAATAGGAATGGGGAGCCGTGTAGTGCAGCGACTTGCCTGATGGGCGAGCCTCCCATAACTCACTCTGCAAGTGGGGTACCTCTTTGGCCGACTGGTTAAGGAGTGGCCCTTCCGTCTCGCTGGTCGCGGGTTCGATCCCCAGCACCGGCAAAACCTTTCCTTGTCTGGATTAACTTACACACTGAGGTCGTGTGTGAGTGTTGTAAAGAGTAAATTCTGGCATTTCAATTTGAATGTTTTCAGTCTTCTTTGTTGTGGATGTGAATAATAACCATAATATTACCAGGACAATTGGGTAAAGCTGGTACCCTATAATTAATGCATGCGCTATCTCTTTTCCTTCATTACTAATTACTCTTCCATTGTCATATATTTTCTATCAACTTTAAAACCTTCCAAAAAACCATAAGAAAGAGTGTTAAGATCAAAACAAGTGTGAAAATAGCCATGATATGTGTGTTAAACTGCACAGCTGTGGGCCACAGAGTTGTTCACAGCATCCCGCGGCAGCCAAAACCTACAGCTCACCATGGCTCACCACAGCCAAAATCCAATTGTGTTCATGACTTCATGCTCTTACCTACAGGGAGGCTTTGCCCCCCTAGACTCCCCTTAGGGTCACTAAAAGATGAATATATAGGTAACCTCCTAATGGGGGGATTTGCCACTTTGACCCCCCTATTCTTCCACATTTCATTGCATTGGGCATATTAGGGTTATTAATCAAATGCAACCTCAAAACACTCACATGAATTAAAAATCTATCAAACATGAAAAAATCACCAAAAAATTGGAAGTGGCAATAAAATAAATAGCTATTTACCTATTTTAGCACCCATTGCACTCTAGAATGACACTTTTCTAGTAGATCTGATCAAAGTGTTTTAATGTTTGTTATTAATTTGTTATTTTTATCTGGGAAATCAGTCTTAGAGGAGGGAGGGGGAGGGAAATTCAAGAAACTACCTAATTATTTTAGCAAGGGATAGTTTCAATAAATCAAATGCACATTAAAATTTACCAGAAATTAAGTTTTGCCAACTGCCATCAGATGGGTGAATTTTCCATTATTTAACTAAGAAAGTGGTATAACTTTCAAGAAATAAGAATGTAACCAAGCTTCTAACTCAAGGCCAGTGGACAGATTCTGTGAGGCAGAGTACACTGTCAACCACAACACAGGGTGTCAAAATGTCAAAACTTCCAAGGTGCAACAGCCAGGAAGTGGCAATCTTGACAGCTGCCACTACTCAACACATTCCTAATAGTAACATGTGTTGGGGCATGTCACGGCAGCAATCATAGCAACAAGTGTTCATGTCAGCAAGGAAGGGATGAGCACCACATACTCTGCCTACTGGTGCAGCAGGACACTGATCAATATGCTGAGCACAGCAGAAAGGATACACATAGCATATTAATCAACACCATATATGCCTTGTACCCCATGCTCGCATAGTCCACACCATTACAAACAAAGCACAGGGATAATGTAAGAGTATTCCACCAAAATCCAGTCATACAAGTGGTGAACAGGTGCTTATATGGTAGCCAAGTGACAAGGGTTACTGCTAAACCAACCTACAGAATCCAAAACAGTTCATGACTTAATGGTACTTATGAAGAAGCGGTTTGCGTCCCCATACAACCACATTTCGCATCGCATTACAGAGCAGTGAAAGGAGACCCGTCCTTGACCCAGAACACCAAGGCGCAGCTATTTACGAGTGACTGAAAAGGCACTTATCATATCGTGTAAGATAGTAACCTACTGCGACTTATCAAGTGAACCTAACACTGTCAGGCAGTTAGCGATTTGAAATGACAATCAGTAGCCAGCAAGGGTGGTTTACCTGTCTAAACGGAGGACGTCACATAAGGTGACTGTTGGAGGCTTAAATACACGTGAATTGGTGATCCCTTTCTGATGGTAAAAATGAAATAACCAAAATAATTATCGCGATATTGGGTAAAGGAAAATGAGTAGGAGATAAATGAGATAAAAGGGAATGGACGGGTGCAGCATGGCAGTTCTCACCCCATAGTGCTAGTAAGAACGAAATAACTAGGGTAAAAATTATGGAGTGGTGTGATGCGGTCTGGAGATAAAGGAGATAAAAAAAAAAAAAAAAAGGTGCAGCACGGCCAGCCTCACCTCGTAGTGCTGGTCTACCTCGGCCTGGCAGTGGGTGCTGAGGGTCCTCGCCTTCATGGCCATGCTGGAAGGTGCTGTCAGCCGCCGCCACCACCGCCACTGGCAATACGTAGTGAGGAAGAGGCGGGCCATGCAGGCGGCGAGGCGGTGTACGATATCCGCGAGGCTGCCTTCTTCTTCCTCCTCCTCCTCTTCTTTTTACCCCTTCTCGTCCTTCTTCTTCTTCTTCTGCTGGCCTGTGATGCTGTCTTGTCTTAAATTGTTGGTGTCTTAATTCGTTCTCTCGTCTGTTTCTTCTGCTACTGTTGTTTCTTCTTCAGTGTTTTTTTGGAGGGTTGGTATTTCTTCTTTTTCCTCTTCCTCATCATCATCATCTCCTTCTTTCTCCTCCTCCAGTCCTCCTTTTTCTTCTTCTGGCCTGTATTGCTGTCCTGTCTTGTCTTCGTCTTCTCTTCTGTTTCTTCTGCTACTCCTGTTCTTCTTCAGTGTTTTTTGGGGGGCTGGTTGGAGATTCTTATTTTTTTTTTCATGATTTATTTCTTCTTTTTCCTCTTCCTCCTCCTCCTCATCTTCTTATTCTTCTTCTTTGACCTGTAGTTTATATTGTATTGGCTTCACAGAGCCTCCTCCTCTTGATCCTCTCTTCTACTTTATCTTAACTTTTCTTCTTCTGGGTCAGGTTATACAAACTTAATTTTTGCTTTTCACGCCTCTTAATTTACTCTTTCTTTTCTTCTTCTCTTGATCCACTCTTTTGCTTATTCACACACTTTGCTCTTCATTAAGTTACAATGTTTAATTATCTCGTCCTCACTATAAATGATGCATTGTACGTATCACACTACTTTATTTCATCATTAATTTCTTTATCTTCACCGCCACCGCCGCCAGCATCACCTGACATCCTCCTCTTATCTCATGTGCCTCATCTTTCCATTATCAGAAATTATTACATGGATAGAGCGTTTCACTTTCAGGCAGGGAATTGAAGTTTGTCATGGCATTATCGCAATTCTTTTCATATATTATCTCTTAACATGTGGCACTATTAATTCATATCAGATGCTTTTGCTGAGACCTTTGTACTGGACTTTCTTTTTTAATGTCTTCGTATTTTAGGATAATGAGTGCGTGCAAGTATTTTTCCGCTGTCTGCATACTTATTAATTGAGTGATACGCCTGGCAGGGGGGAGCACACGTAGTACGTGGTCCTTGGCCTTTTTATTTAAACTTGTTGCTTGTTCTGTCCTTGGATAGTTCACTGACGTTCCATGGGAGTAACTTCTCTAATCTTTCGTAATTATATGAATGGTACTTATTCGCCATTCTTCTCCTGTAATCATTTCAAAACATAGAAGACGTACTATATATGGACTTTATGTTTGAGAATTATATACATATCTATATCCACGTTATCATTGCTCCGATTCTCAAAATTTCTCAGTTTACTTGATTAAATAAGCAAAATTGAATTCCTGCGTCAAGTTCTCAGAGTATAGCTATGTATTGTAAAGGCATAGTACATGAACCAGCATAATCAGGGCATGTGACCTTCTTTTGATCAGCTACATAATATAGCTTCAGCAGCGCGCGCCCGGTATTCACTGCGTAGAAGATTATCCGCTCGCACTAGCTCTGACGACACAGTTGAAAGTAGTTAATCATGGAAGTTATGGCATCCTTATCATATAGTATGGGCAGGGAGTGTTATCCCCTTCAGTACTCAGCCAAATAAGTTAGGGATAAATACGTCAGTGGTCAAACTGGCATTCGGGTGATAGTATGGACGTTATGGCAGCCTTATCAATTTGTATGGGCCAAAAGTGTTATCTCCCTCAGTACTTAACCAGCTGTAAAGGTGGTAGATAGGTTTCTTTGGATTAATAAGGGAGAAATACGCTATTGCTCAACTCGTCTCATTCAAACCCGGCGCCACACAGTGAAGGGTTCAAAAGTCCCCCCAGAGAGGTCGCCGCCTGCCATGGCTCGTGTGTTCAATCCGCCCCGACTCTTCCTCCGTACGGTACTCCAGACGCCCTTCAGGATTTCCTCCCCCAAGCGATTCCGGGCTGACTCTTACATTCCACCTTTGACCAGAGGCATGGCGTACACTTACTGCGAGAAGGGGCAGATCAATACCACCGATTACCGGGTCTACGTCAGTGAGTATGACTTTGTTTTGCTTTTCTGTGGCACCGGTGGCCTGGCTCAACCACTCCCCGGTACTATAAAAGTGTATGTCTGGGGGCTGGCCGGCTACCCTGAGTGTCATTTACTAGCTTTAATGGTTGATTGTAGGATTGTAAGTTGTAGTGTGTAGAAATAGTGATGATTCAGGCCTGTAGACGGAAATTTCCATGCCCGTCAGCAGGCCTCCAACTACATGACAGTTAACTCTTACACTGGTTATTATGTTTTGTCACGTCTTGTAATATATATTCTAAAGCTGCCCCATTAATTTGTATTCCCGCTTTCAATACCATAGCATGAACCATCCTAGCAATGGTACATATGTTAGTGGGGTTGCTTGCTTGTTTAATATGATAGTAGCCATGTAGGTATAGCATGAGAATGTAGTATGAGAAATCTCGGGCACTGATGACCTTCAGTGATAAGGATCGGTGATAAGAGACGCTGATCAACTGTTCTTAATCTGGCCTGACAGGGCGCCCGCGATACCGCCATACAGGCAACAAGTGGCAGCCGATATCATGGGGAACATTATTATTTAAATTTTATATACATGTAACACATTTGTAGATCACAAAATCAAGCAATGTGAATGGTTTTGGTGGTGAATAAATTATATGCGAGTCTGTGCTAAAACTAGGCCAGTGGTTTTCTCTCGCGGGTGGTAACAAGCATAAGGTGTCCGCGCGAAGTACAAAACTGTCCACTTGTCCCTAAGTTGACATTTGTAACACCTGGCGAATAGATACATGTAGATGCACTGATTATATGGCTATTATAAAGATACTCCAAAAGGGGGTAATGGAGAGGCTAATGGCACAGTCGATGCGTGAAAACTTATGTAGTCCCCCTTGAAAAGCTGTCATGTTTGTCAGATGGTGTTTTTTGTTTTTGCCCACGTGTGCTTGGGGAGTCACGAACGTCATAAAAAGAGACCTTTGATGCCATTAAATGAATATATACCTTGCATTGTAAACTTCTGTTGCAGGTTTAAGTTTAGCTTTTGGGAAATATAAAACAAATAAATACTCGAATTTTATTACCTTCCACTAATGCAATCATCCTAGTGACCTTTGGATGTAAAGGGTCGGAGGAGTCTGCGGATCAATATCTTGTTAAGTAGCCAGCGAGTGGGATGAGATGGGGGTATGGATCGTATCTCTGCCTCACGCAACTGCCTGCCACGCGCCGAGGCCGTGCCACCCACCACACTGGGCTGACGGGGAGGTGTGGCCCGATGAAACAGAGGAAGAGGCTCATTAACTTGATATGTCCTTCCTCCAAAACGTTTTGTCTTGTTAGTGGGGCCTGCATGTGCATTCCCCGATGACTGTTTGATTATATCCACTGAGGTGTTTTCAAAGTACAGGGGAGCGATACTCTTATCTAGGTCTAAACTTAATCGATTACTTAAATAACTAAATATTAAAATGCGGGAGACATCTCTCAAGAAGAATAAACAGTAGCAAAAGATTATATAAACCCTCGAGGTAAACAAAAACAACAAATGAACCTGAACATTTACAGCACTTAAACCTCAAGCAGTAAATCATTTTCTGTTATCAGTGAACATGATTTATTTCCTTGCCAGTAATCCCACAACGTTCATCCGCTTCCACTTCCTTCTGTTTCTAGCTCTGTTCGAATTCTACGAGGCTAGCATATAGGTCGTAACTCAAATGGGTCGTAACTCGAAAGGGTAATGTGTAAAATTAATCTAATCTAGGTCGTAACTCGAGAAGGTCATGTGTAAGTTTGTGAGGTCTAATTTTGCATCCTGGCTTGTCCGTATCTTGCCTTTAGTTATATGCACTTTAGGGGGATTTCCTTTGTTTTAGTGTGTTTTATTTTGGGTCCAGGGCACTTTTTGTTATGTGCGAGTCAAAGTATGAGAAGCATATAAAGTTTTAGATGGAGGTTAGATAGATTTATGGATAAGAAGGAAACATGGTGAATAACTTTTTCAGGAGCTGCCACGTGTAGGCTGTTCGGCCTCTTGCAGTCTCCAATTATCCTTATGTATGAAACGAGGTCGTAAATTGCAATGGTGATGAGTAAAATGAAACCGGCCCAAAAAGAAAAACAAACAAACCTCCCGAACACGGTATGACAACGGGAAAATGATATGATTGGCCTGCCCTACATGATTACTTCCTCTAAAACGTTTCGCCCTGTGAGTGGGATCTGCACCTGCATCACATTATGACTGCTGCTTTATTTCCACTTGGAGCATGAGTTCAAAAGAGGTTTGTTATTGGCTTAAATTCTTCCTTCCTGCGAAACGTTTTGCTGTTAGTGGCCACTGACTTGCACGTGCATTCTGCTCGTGACTTCATTTCCACTTTGATTAAGAGAAAAATAATATTAAGAATGGGGAGGTAAAAACAAAAGTATTGATTGGGTGAAATAAGTGTTGTCTAATAAGCTTTGCATTTATCGACCTAGCTCGTTAGTTGATTAAAAAAGTAGGTAGTTAGATAAGTTTGCGGAATTTTAGCAGCTGTTAAAAAATAAACGATGTAATTCTAGCTAAGGGTTGATGGAGTGAGAGGGACAAAAAAATAAAAGAAAGATGAAACTGTGAAAAGGGAGGGTGGATAGATAGACGTCGGGAAAGATAACTAAGATATGAAAGAATGCACAAATCAATAAATCAATAAGTAAACAAAAAAAATATATAAGTAGGCCATTAAACAGTAAGTAAATTCTTAGTGAAGCAGAGAGCTGGATAAATGTAAGAGTGAAACCTTGGGGAATAGCGGGGCGTTATCTAGTTGAATGGGAGAAAGGAGGGAAAAAAAGTAAACCAACGAGCAAACTTTCCATAGAGGAGGAGGAGGAGGAAAGGGAGGAGGAGAGAAGCTATGGATTCAGTTGAGTTCCAGCCTATAGGGCCAGGGGAGGGGATGATTAAAGGGAGAGGTATAATGGTGGTGGAAGTGGAGAAGGGGGGCTGGTCGGTATTGAGTGAAAGGGAGTTTAGGGTCACTCGGAGCACAGGTGTGTCAGATGATACGAGCCAGCGCAGAACCTGCAGACCAAGACCCAACACCTGTATATACTGATCAACACACGTGGCAGTGGGCAATATATCTGACAATCAAGACATATGTAACACCAAAAGAGGGCGAGGGAAGAAAAGTGAGGAGAAAGGAAAGAAGGAATAAGAAGTAATTAGGTTACGATAGACAGTCAATTATATCGTTGAGGTTACTGTAAATAAGCAGGTGAGGTTATGTTAATGCTTACTGTTGATTAATCTCGACGTACTGTATGATTATTAGAAAAGAAAACGGAAGAGAAGAAGGAACAAGAGAGAAATAGAAGGCTACGAATTATATAAACATAGTACATGGTTAGGGTCACTGTGCTAAGGTTTCTGGGTATGTAGGTGAACTTAAGTAGATGTGAGGTTGTGCTTATGTTTCCAGTTGATCTTGACGTACTGTAAGATTATTGGAGATGAAAGGGGAAGAGAAAGAAGGAAGAAGAAAGCTACGCTACATATACATACATAGTTAGGGTCACTGTATATAAGGTTTCTCGGTGTGCAGGTAATCTCAAGTGGATGTGAGTTTGTGTTAATGTCTACAGTTAATTAATCTAGACGTGCTGTGTGGTTATCGGATTAGTGTGGGGGCTTAAGGTATTAAGGTAATTTGTAGGTATCCGAGCCTGTGCGCTGCCACGACCACACCGCGACTTTCATTTGTTTCTCTGGGTTGCTGATGTGGATGCAGGTTTATTTACTTATTTATTTATCACTGAGTTCTTATTGATGTTTATTTTGCAGTAGTAGTAGTAGTAGTAGTAGTAATAGTAGTAGCAACAGTAGTAGTAGTGATAGTGGTAGTAGTAGTGTTGTAATATATGCGGTGTCAGCGAGTTGAGGAATAGCACTTTCGTAACCAAGGCCGAACAAACAACGATCTATTCAGTTGAGTGTGTGTGTGTGTGTGTGTGTGTGTGTGTGTGTCCTGACCCCGCTACAAGGAACTGCAACAACTTGTGTATAAATCATCTTGAGAGAGAGAGAGCGAGCAGAAACTAGACAGTTCTGGTTATATCAAGTTTAAAGTATAAACCGGCGTGGTACATTTGGCATAGTCCTCCCTAACACGTTTTCTATGATACGCATCTAGTGCGCCCCCCTCCCCCACCCCCGAGAAAGGGTAAAGCTTCATTCTAATCCCTTATATGGAAACGCCTCGTAGGCTAAGAGTCGTAACTAAAATGATAACTAGATAGATATTACTTTTACTCACACGAAAAGCCTTAGGACCATTTTATTAAACTTTTGGGGCTTACACACACTTTTAATAAGGCTTTCGTATATGTTGTGGGTATTTTCATGGGTACTTCTATGAGCCTAGCAATAGTTTGATAGTTGGCGTATGCCCCCATTGATTAATTGATTGATAAGTCTGACAAAGCTTTGGTATAGGTTGTTGTGGGTATTTTTATGAGCCTAGTGATAGTTTGACAAGGGCTCTGCACCATGAACGTGAAAAAAAAAAAATGAAAAAAAACATGAGAACCCGGCTAATCTTTGTGGCCTTTGGAAATTGTACGATCCGAAGGCGTCTGATAATACGAGTCTTACTGTACCCATTTTATCAAGGACGTATATGTGTGTAGTCAGGCAAGGCTATAATGGTTTGCTTTGGTGTATTTTGATTCAGTCGGCTTGTATGTACAACATATTCAAGCGTGAGGCAGCAAAGATCAGGGTGAGGGGTGCCAGCATTCTTGATCCATGGGTCTGCAGTGGCGTTAATGATATTATAAATTGGTTATTTGGTGTTTGTCTTGGTGGTTTATGGGATTATAGTGACGTTGATGGTATTAGGAAGTTGGTTCGTGTGTGTTTATATGAAAATGTGATACGGGAATATGAAGGATGATTTGCATTTGGGTTGCGTTTATTTTTCTTTCTTCTCCCTTTCTTTCTTTCTTTAATTTATCCCTCTCTCTTTTTGTCTTTCTTTAGTTCTTTTTCTCTTCCTTTCTTTCTCCTTCACATCAGCTACTACTACTACTACTATTATTACTACTACTGCTACTACTACTACTACTACTTCTACTACTACTACTACTACTACTACTACTACTACTACTACTACTACTACTACTACTACCACACACACACACACACACACACACACACACACACACACACACACACACACACACATTCACACACACATCGATCGTGACACAGGGGAGCGGCAGGTCAGTCGGTGGTTCGTGCAGCAAGTAATCAGTCGCTAATACCTTAAATTGGCTACTTCCAGAGAGAGAGAGAGAGAGAGAGAGAGAATACTCGAGAAGCGGAAGATAATAAGGAAGAGTAGAAGGAAGAGGAAGAGGAAGTGCATTTTTATTAACTGTGTATCTAGATCAACATTATTTTTTGTGTAGATTAAAGTCAGACAAAAAAAAAAGAAAGATAAGAACACTTGACTTTCTGAGCATCACTATTGGTCGAAGGAACTTGTATGATATGAGTATTGTTGAGTATTAAGGTCAATAAGTGCGCGTAATATTGAATAAGAATGTTGACCTGTATTGATAGCGTCAGTGGAAGGTTTTTATAGGGATTTTGTGCTTGGGGAGACGGGAGTTAGTGTTTCCATAGTTATAATAACGAGAATAATAGTGATACTACTGAGAATAATGATGATAATGATGCCAGTAAATTCTTCAATTGTAAAAATGCTAGGAGTAGTTTAGATTTTAAGAGAGAATAAGGTAAAGTAACACACACACACACACACACACACACACACACACACACACACACACACACACACACACACAGGCACGCACACACACGCACACACACGTATACACACAGCCACTCCCCATTCACAAGTTTCTTCCTCACAAATCCATTCGTCTCGGTATGCAAAGTTCATTGACATTGTTTTCGGAAGGGCTGACCTTTCCTTGACACTGTAGAAAGCCAGAAACCTCTACATTCTTTCTTTTTTGTTGTTGTAGAACCTTATTACACACACACACACACACACACACACACACACACACACACACACACACACAGTAAAACAACAGTCACACTTTTACTTCTCACCTGTACAAGATAACCAAAGACAAAACACCTGGCATATGACACCTAATTAGTACAGATCACAGGTAATTTCAGGTGTGACAAGTCATACTAAATAATAATGACACCTTTTTATTATTACGTACCCTCGCCTACCTGCCATTAATTAACAAGAAGCAAGACGTTAATTACTAGGAGTAGAGTCTCAGGTCGAGTCAGGCAAGTCAGTCACCTGTTAATGAAAACTGGGAGGCTTCTCTCGCTCTCTTATCTTCAAGGTGAAGCTTCAAACGCAAAAAAAAAAAAAAAAAAGCACTACACCGGCTTTACTTAGAAACCGGCTCTTCCTCCCCTCCTTCACCCTCACCTCGCCTCATCCTCCTTTCTCCTCCTCAACCTCTTCCCTCTCTCTCCTTTCTCCACCACACCTTCCTTCATCTTCCAGCACCGGTTGCTAAAGGTCAGGGTTCAGGTCAGGGCCTTGTTGGACTGACTGACTGACTGACTGTGAATCGTGTGGACCAGAACGACACCCACGACAATAGCCCAACAACAACAACAACAATACTAACTAAAGCAATTACTAACACTTTTGCTATTACTGTTTTACTACTGCCACAATATTACCACTAACTAATATTCTTTGGGTCTTCTTTCTTTCTTTTTTTCTTCCTTTCTTTATTGGGGTTTCGTTTATACTATTACCTGCAGCAACAATAGCTTATACTTCAAATACTACTACATCAGCTGCTACCACTACCAACACTTTTTTATACTTCTATTTTACTACTCTCTCTCTCTCTCTCTCTCTCTCTCTCTCTCTCTCTCTCTCTCTCTCTCTCTCTCTCTCTCTCTCTCTCTCTCTCTCTCCACGTCATGCGCCATTAATAGAAGTAGCATCAAATACAACTTTCTTCAACACGTTTGTTCTCGACCTGCGCCTTGCTACACCGTCCCTCAAGACTGGACAAGGCAAAGAAGTTCCCACGCGTACTTGTGAAAAAAATATATATTATCGTACATATTTGGTGAAAGTAGTCAGTGGCGATGATTTGTAAACGTAAGCATCAATAACTATCAGTGAAATGTGATGTATAATTATTAGTGTGTGATTAGTTGAACATGCGAGATGGCAACAAGATAAAAATGTATTTGCGGTGATAAATAATGTTATTAATGAGAATTGTGATGATGGCAAAAATTAATATAGTATGGTGGTAGTAGTAGCAGTAGTAGTAGTAGTAGTAGTAGTAGTAGTAGGAGGAGGAGGAGGAAAAACAAGAAAAATAGTAATGATAATGGTAGGGGTGGTAGTAGTAGTAGTAGTAGTAGTAGTAGTAGAAGGAGGAGGAGGAGGAGAAGTGCTAACAACATCACCACCAGTAATAATAATGATGATGATAATGATAAGGCAGTGCTCGTGAGGTGCTGCCATCTGTGGGCGGGGCGGCAGAACACTCACAACCCGCCTCGCCGAGAGTGCATCCAGATCTTGTCCTCGCCTCTCCGTGGGATCGTCTCAGTAGTCAGTACACGAGAGAAAACACGGATCTTAGTTTAGTCCGCCTTAGAAAAAAAACATCGTCTTCTAATCACTGCCTTGGGAGACTTGTAATCTTTGTTTTATCTCTATTTTATTGTTTGTTTATTTTAAATGTTCGTCTTTTCGTGCGTGGACTTTTTCTGTATTAATTAATGATTTTTTGGTTTATTTCTTCAGGTGACATCGGATGCATTCACCTTTCCCGGTTCATTATTTTTCTTGTTTTATTTTTTAAGTACGAAGATATTTTTTACATGCGTGACTTTTTTTTTTTTCAAGCGCTTGATCATTCAATTTTGTGTGACCTCATTTTATTATTATTTTTTTTAAAAAGCATAAACCTGTTGTACTATCCACCACTCTGTCTCCCCCTTCTTCTCCCCTTTCTCCTTCCCCTTCCCTGTTCGTGGCCGGCCGCGTTGGGGGGGGGGGGGGGTTACAAGGGATCGGAGGCGGGGTAGGGGTTGAGGAGTGGGGCAGGTCATCTTGGAAACGTTTTTGGTATACTGTAAGATGTTTGCATTTAATTTCTTATCTTTCTTTTATATTCTCGTCTGTGTGTTAGTGAATGCAAAGAACGCGTCACGGGCCTGTCATTTTGTCAAGCGTCGTGTGGGTGTTGTGTTTCTTTTCTCATTATTATTATTATTATTATTATTATTATTATTATTATTATTATTGTTATTATTTTTAGCTTTTTATAGGTTTTACATGGTTTTGTTTGTGTTGCGGTCTTTCTTTCTTTCCTTCTTTCTTTCTTACTTTGTCTCTTTATTTATTTATTGGGTTTTGTTTATATTATTATACCTGATGTGTCTACGATGTGCATTTACCAGTGTAGGTTTGTTTGTTTGTCAGTGTTATTGTTATTTTTATTACTATCATTATTATTATTATTATTATTATTATTATTATTATTATTATTATTGTTATTATTATTATTATTATTATTATTATTATTATTATTATTATTATTATTATTATTATTAGTAGTAGTAGTAGTAGTAGTTGCAGCAAAAGACGCGCAGTAGTTTCGTCATCGTCGTTGCTCTTGTCGTTTATCTCCTGACATTTTCCCATCATTATGCGTCCGTCTTAAGAAGGAGTGATTGCCCATTTCCTGTTTTGGACATGTATTGTTTGGTATGTGATCAGAGAGAGAGAGAGAGCGTGGGCATACACAAGACAAAAGTATTATGTGTTTAAATTATGGTGCTTTGTGTGTGTGTGTGTGTGTGTGTGTGTGTGTGTCGCAGAGAGAGAGAGAGAGAGAGAGAGAGAGAGAGAGAGAGAGAGAGAGAGAGAGAGAGAGAGAGAGAGAGAGAGAGAGAGTTTATATACAACCACAACCTCATATCACGACGTTCCTGTCACCTGTCCTCTCATTAGCGCACCTCATTCACCTTTACCTGTCCATCTGCCTTACCTTCCCTCCCTCCCTCCCTCCTTTCTTCCTTCCCTCCCAATCATAGGAGACAATAATTCTTCTCTCGCCTTGCTCTCCTTTATACCAGTTTGCCTTGTTACCTCCTCCTCCTCCTCCTCTTCTTCTTCTTCCATTCTTCCTCCCTTTCCTCCCTCCAGCATCTTCCACACCCAGTACTTATGTTTTTTTTCTTTTTTCCCTGATTACCTCCCTCCTCCATTACCTTACCTCCCCTATTACCTTACCTCCATCTTACCTCACTTTCCCATTACCTCCATCTTACCTACCTTCCTCCTCTACCTCATTCTCCTCTTTATCTCCCTTTCCTCTTTTTTTGCCTCCTTGTCCTCTTCTCTGTCTCCTCCATTACCTCCCTTTTCTTTTACCTTTCTTTCCTTTTCCATTTCTCCTTCAAACCTTCTTTCTTCCTTTTTTTTAACTTCCTTTCCTTTTCCTTCTTCCTACTTTACCTCCTTCCCTTCCTTTTACTTCCCTCCTTCATCCCCTCTCTTCTCTTCCTTTTCTCATTCATTTCCTCCACTTCTCATTTCCCTTCTTCCTTTAAACTTTGTTCTTCTCATATTTGTTATTTTCCTATCTACCTTTTCCCTCCAATACCTCTCTAATTTTCTCTACCTTTCTTTCTCTTACCTTTCTTTCTTGTGTATTCCTCCCCTTCATCTCCCTACCATTTTTCTTCCCTCCATCTTCTTTCTATCTCCCTTCTTTATTGTCCTTCCTCCCTCTGTTACCTCCCTTCCATCTCTCCCGTCTCCGTTATCTCCCTTCCCTCTGACACCTTACCTCCCTGTTGTGTATACCTGTCATCTTCATTCCTCCCTTAATCTCCTTATCTCCACTCTTGTTGCTCCTCCACCCTTCTTCTCCCTGTCTGCTCTTCTTCCTCCCTCCCCCCCTCTCTCCCTTTTACCATTCTTCCTCTATCTCCCTATCTTCATACTTGTTGCTTTTCTAGCCTTTTTCTTCTCCCTCTTCTTTCTCCCCATCTTCATCTTCCTTCCTTTCTTCCTTTTTTCCTTCCTTTCTTCCTTCCTTCCTTCCTTCCTTCCTTCCCTCCGTTACTGCTATTCTTACCTTTCTTCCTCTTTACATAACTTCCTTTATTCCTTCTTTATTTCATTCCTTCATTCCTTCGTTCCTTTCTTCCCTCATGCGTTCCCATCCTTCCTTATTCGTTCCTTCCTGAATCGACAGAGTAACACCACCGCGTTCAGGAGGACGCGAGTTCAATCCCCGCCCGGTGCCACCAAGCTGGGATTTTTCAGCCGCCGCCGAGTGGCTTAAAACTACCCACATGGTGTCCAGAAGACCACCTATCAACCCGGACTCTAGATTCTAGGATTAAAGATGAGCTCCGGGAGGGCAGCATGAGCCAATGCAAGATGGCGCCACTATAAACACTCGCCTGCGCCAGAACGGGCTGGGCCGACCATCAGGACCCACCGGGAAGAAGCCTACCGGCGCTATAGGCCGCGACGTAAAAAAAAAAAAAAAAAAAAAAAAAAATCCATTATTTCTTTCTTTCCTTTTTTTTTCTTTCTTTTTATATTTGTCTTTTTCTTTCCTTTTTCCATTACTTCATTCATTAATTCAGGAAGAGATGATAATAGAAAGGAAAAGAAGGGAAAGGGAAGCAGAGGCAACGAGATGAATAGATGGAGAGAAGGGAAGGGGGGCGGGGGGGGGGGGGGTCAAGAGCTTACCCTTTGCCACCCTTCCCTTGCCCTTGAACTGCCCTTCCCCGCCTGCAGGACTGACCCAAGGCTTTCCCCTCCTTCCCCTCTTCCCCTCCCCCACTTCCTCCCTTCCCCCTCCCCCCCCTTCAAGAGCTGTGTCATGGGTAGTCTCTAATGATCCTAGTAATGATTTTGTACACGTAATGGTGGTTTGTGTGTGTGTGTGTGTGTGTGTGTGTGTGTGTGTGTGTGTGTGTGTGTGTGTGTGTGTGTGTGTGTGTGTGTGTGTGTGTGTGGTCCGTCCTTCCTTCTCATTTGGTGGTTCTGTACACACGAAGGGTGGAGGAGGAGGAGGAGGGAGGAAGAGGAGGAAGAGGAAGAGGGGGGGGATGAAAATCAGTTGGAGGAGAAAAGAAAGGTGAAGAAGGATGCTGGAGGATGCAAATAAAAAAAAATAGAAAAGGAGGAGGAGGAGGAGGAGGAGGAGGAGGAGTGATGAAAACAGGGGGAGGAGAAAAGAAATGTAGGTGAAGAAGGAGGATGCAAATAGAAAATGGAAAGAGGAGGAGGAGGAGGAGGAAGAAGAAGAAGAAGAAGAAGAAGAAGAAGAAGAAGAGAGAAGAACTTGTTGAACAGAGAAGAATTAGTCGTAAAGAAAATACAAAGGAGATAGACAAAGATGAAGGGAGAGAGGAGGAGGAGGAGGAGGAGGAGGAGGAGGAGGAGGAGGAGGAGGAAGGCACCTCTAAAATTCTCAAGAAAAATCAAGCATAAACTAAATATCGAAGGAAAAGAAAGCAGGATAGGAAAGAAGAAGAGAGAATAATAGAAGAAAGATTTAAGAAGAAGAAGGTGGGGATAAGAAGAAAGTCGAGGAAATATAAGAAGCTGCAGAAAGATGAAGAGGAGAGAGATAAGAGGAAACAAGAGGAGGTGGAGGAGGAGGAGGACAGATAAGGAAGGACATATGAAAACAGTGGGACGGAGAAAAATAGGTCTTAAAAATATAGAAGAGTGGAAATACGAAAGGAAAAAGAGAAGGAGGAGGAGGAGGAAGAAGAAGAAGAGGAGGAGGAGGAGGAGGAAAACCAGAACCATGCATGCTATAAAGGAGCAGAAGCAGAAGTAGTAGAAGGAGAAGGAGGAGGAAGATGATGAAGTTGCAAGAGGAGGAGGAGGAGGAGGAGGAGGAGGAGGAGGAAGATGATGAAGTTGCAGGAGGAGGAGGAGGAGGAGTGGGGGGCAGATCAACCGAGGTCATCCACCGGCCCCGCCCCCCCTTGCTCCCCCCTTCCCCCGAACAGGTCAACCACCTTTGGGCGGGTAGGCGGGTCACTTCTTCCCCACCACTCCTCCTTCTCCTCCTCCTCCTCCAATGTCTTTCCTTCCCTTCCTTCTCCCTCCCTCTACACAAACATCCATCTATCTGTGCTCGTGTTCCCTCCTCTCTTCCTCCATTTTCTTCTTGTTTTCTTTTAGCGTCTATTGTTTATTTTTATTTCCCTTGCTTTTCTTTCCTTTCATCTCCTTTTCATTTATCCTTCATTATCCTTTTCTTTTATCTCATCTCATTTCTTTCATTTTCTATCTTTTCCTCTGTTTTTTTCCTCTTCTTCCCTTTCTATAATTTCTTTCTTACCTTATTTGTTCATTCATTTCCCTTCTTGTCTCTTTCCTTCCTCATTCATTCATTCATTTCGTCCTTTTCTTAACTGTTAATTATTTCATTCATTCCTAACCTCCTTTCTTCCCTTCTCTTCTGTTCCTTTCTTCGTTCACTCTTCTTTTCTTCGTTTTTCTTTCCTGCCTTCCCTTCCTTCCTTCTTGCCTTCTGTCCCTCCTTTCCTTTGACCTAGCTCTGTCCTTCTAGTCCTGCATTCCTTACTCTCTCTCTCTCTCTCTCTCTCTCTCTCTCTCTCTCTCTCTCTCTCTCTCTCTCTCTCTCTCAATAATAATAATAATAATAATAATAATAATACAAATTTACCTGTCCTCCTTTAAATTAGTGGACAGGTGTAAGATAGTAAATATAAAGATAGATAAACAGGTAGATAGGAACGGGCATTTAAACTGGATAGGGAGGAGGGGAAGGAGGTGAAGGAGGAGGAGCAGAGAAAGAAGAAAAAACAAAAAAAAGGGAAGGAGGAGGAGGAGGAGGAGGAGGTAGCCGGGGAAAGCAGAGGGCGAATAACCGGTGGGGAGGCAACGCTTAGGTCAAACACCTTAGCTGGGCGTGTTCACCTGGTGGCGGCGGCGGTGGTGGTGGTGGTGGTGATGCCGGTGGTGGTGAAGGGTAGCGGCAGTAGTGATGCTGATGGTGGTGGTGGTGGTGGTGGTGAGGGGTAATGGTAGTGGTGGTAAAGGGAAATGATGGTGAATTATGGTGATGATGATGATGATGATGGTGGTGAAGTGTAGTAGTGGCTATTTTTTTTTTTGTCTGATTTTCTTTGTGTTGTGGTGAGACAAGGATGATGAGAATAGGTGATGTTGATTTATTATTATTATTATTACTATTATTATTATTATTATTATTATTATTACTTTATTGATTGTTGTCGTAGAAGTCGTCGCTGTTGACTTAGTCGTTATTTCTCTGGTTACCATTGTTCTCTGTTAACCTTGACACTACAATGAGAGGAATGACAATTATTGATGCTATACTATTGATGCTATTTCTCCTCCTCCTCCTATTCCCTCTCCTCATCCTCCTCCTCCTCCTCCTCCTACGATCTCTACGACTACCATGTTAGATAAAGGTTGAATATATTACCGACCGATTCACATTTTCGAATAATAATATTAATAATAATAATAATAATATAAAAAATCACAAATCCCAATATTAATACATGTAAAGATAGACGATATAGAAAGCCATCTGGTGCAGTTTATTTTATTTTATTTATTTACTCACTTATTTATTTGAGAGAGAGAGAGAGAGAGAGAGAGAGAGAGAGAGAGAATTGAAGTAGTAACTTTACCTGTGTTTATTCGTGGCCACCCCGCCCCAGGTGTTAATGAGTTCAGGTGTGACAGTAGGCAGCACAGGTAAAGGGTGAGGGGGAAAGGTGTGTGGGGGGTGACTTACCTGTTGATTGAGGAAGAGAAGGTAAGGGAAGGTAAAGGATGCAGTCTCTCTCTCTCTCTCTCTCTCTCTCTCTCTTACCTATCAATGAGAGAGAGAGAGAGAGAGAGAGAGAGAGAGAGAGAGAGAGAGAGAGAGAGAGAGAGAGAGAGAGAGAGAGAGAGAGAGAGAGAGAGAGAGAGAGAGAGAGAGAGAGAGAGAGATCCCTTTATGATACGTTACATAGCGGAGGAAAAGAAGAAAGGGAAGGAAAGGTAGATATAGGTAGGAGGGAGGGAGGGAGAGAAGGAGAGAAGAATTGCAGAGTCAACTTGAGTCCCTGTTTGCCCTGCCTCCTTTGATAACTGACTATATGACTAACTGACTGTGTGACTGACTATATTGATGTCAGACTGTTAAAGTGATTGACTGAAGACTGACTGACTACATGACTGACTGACTGTATGACTGACTGACTATATTGGTGTTAGACTGTAAAAGTGATTGACTGAAGACTGACTGACTACATGATGACTGACTGACTGTATGACTGACTGACTATATTGGTGTTAGACTGTAAAAGTGATTGACTGAAGACTGACTGACTACATGATGACTGACTGACTGACTAACTGACTATATTGGTGTTAGACTGTAAAAGTGATTGACTGAAGACTGACTGACTACATGACTCACTGACTATGACTGACTGACTATATTGGTGTTAGACTGTAAAAGTGATTGACTGAAGACTGACTGACTACATGATGACTGACTGACTGACTAACTGACTATATTGGTGTTAGACTGTAAAAGTGATTGACTGAAGACTGACTGACTACATGATGACTGACTGACTGACTGACTTGCTGATATGAATGACTGATTGGTTCATCTTAAAGCAAAAATTATCTTAGTATTCGAGTGGCTGAATATTCAACTTTTAACTGGCTGCTTCACTCACTTGTTGGCTGAATAAGTGAGTGATTGACTGATTAGTTCACTGACCACAAATTCACTGGCCCACGACAAATTTGCTTCAAGAGTGACAGAACGCCTCTTGTCTTTCATTCTTACTTTTTTTTTTTTGTCTCTTCTTCTCTGTTTGCATTTTCGTTTGTATATTTCATTTCATTTCTCATCATAACTTGTTTCAAATTCCTGCCTCGTAAACTGCCAGACTGAAAAACCTCCTCAGTCCTCACGAAAAAAAAAAGAAGAATAAAATATAAGCCTATGTATCTTGCGGAAAAGGTAAAAGGAAAAATCTGCAACACGCGTCACTAATTATTTTGAGTTTTTGACACACTTAAATCTGAAAACTCATTTAAAATAAGCGCAAGAAATACAAGGGTGATGATTCTTAACTCTGAAAATGCGAAGTCTTTTTATTCTTGCATATTTTCTTTTGTACAATTCGTAACTTAATCTTAACTAGCGAGACACGCGATTCCGGTTAACTCTTGTAAAATGTATACCTCTGTTTTGATGAAGTTGTGAGAGATGTTATTAAGATGTCTGGAGATTCTGTAAGGAAAGATGATAATTATTAAGAAAGTACAAGGCAAAAAAAAAAAAAAAAAAAGGCCTAAGACAAATGCACGGTTGTTTTAATGTGTCCTTAAGACGAGATGGATGCTGTTAGGAATTTTGGAGATACTGGAGGGAGAGACGACATTAATTAAGAGGGTACAGAGTTAGGTAGGTAAAGTGGTAAGGTTTAAATGCACGACTGTTCTGATGTGTTCGCCAGACGAGATGGATGCTGTCAAGATATTCGGAGATGCTTGAAGATGAGATGCTATTGAAATTTGGATATACTGGAAGGAGAGAGGGTATTAAGAAAGCACAGAGGAAAGTAAAGTAAAAGATATTAGACTTAAATGCATGACTGTTATGTATGTTTGCAAGGCCAGATGGATGCTGTTAAGATATTCGGAGATGCTTGAAGATAAAACGCTATTAAGAAATTTAGATATGCTGGAAGGAGAGATGATGTTAAGAAAGCACAGAGGAAAGTAAAGTTTAAGATATGAGACTTAAATGCATGACTGTTATGTATGTTCGCCAGACAAGATAGATGCTGTCAAGATATTCGGAGATGCTTGAAGATATGATGCTGTTAATAAATTTAGAAGTGCTGGAAGGAGAGAGGATATGAAGAAAGCACAGAGAAAGTAAAGTTTAAGATATGAGACTTAAATGCACGACTGCTATGTATGTTCGCAAGACAAGATGGATGCTATCAAGAAATTTGGAGATGCTGGAAGACAAGATGCTAGTAAGAAATTTGTAAATCCTGACAGACAAGATACTTTTAAGAAATGCTAGGAGAGATGCTAAAAGATAAGGTATTATTAACAAATTTGGCTGGAGTTTATCCGAAAGAAATACATGAACACCGCAAGGAGAAAACGGAGATGTTATACCGTAAAATACCTGAATGTAACGGAGAGTGAGAGTTGAAAAAATGTTGGCAGGAATGTCGTCTGTGTAAAAAAGATAAAAACGGCGAGATGAAAATAGCACGGGGGACGTTCCTCATAATAGTAGTGAGATGAAAGGAAAATAAAGGAAAAGGGGTGAAGAAGGAGGGAAAGGACGGAGAGGAATAAGAGAAAATATGGAAATGGAAGTGATATAATGAGCTGAACCGAGGCAAGTACGCAGAAAAGACGAGAGCAAGTAGTATAATAAAAAGAAAAAAGAAAACACGAAAAGAAGAAAAATGAAAATGGGTTAAGTTGGACAGAAAAGAAAAAAAGAATCAATACGGGAAAAGAAGAGAGATAGAAAATAAGTAGTTAAAAAGACGAGAGTAATTAGTTCTAAAAAAATATGAAATGAAAAGAAGAAAAAATGAAAATGGAAAAAGTTGGATAGAAAAGAAAAGAAAAGAATCAATACGGGAAAAGAAGATAGAAAACAATTAAAAATAAAACACTGAGGATTAAAGAAACATACTCACAAATTCATGAAAAGATATCGAATACGGGAAATAGGAGAGGGAGAGAAAAGAAGAAAGAAAAAAAAATAGGAAGAAGGATAGACAGCGTAGAAAAAAAAAAAATGTTGAGGGTTATAGAAACATACTCATAAATTCGTGGTAAAAAAAAGAAATGATCGAAAACGTGAAATGAAGGAGAGGGAGAGAAAAGAAGAAAACAACAACAAAAAAAAAAGAAACCAGGAAGAGTTTATATAAAAAAAAAACATTATTGAGGGCTATAAAATACTCATAAATTCATGAAAAAAAAAAATCGAAAACAGAACTAAATGAGACGAATAGAAAAGAAGAAGAGAGAAGTAAAAAGAAATAAGGAAGAAGAGCGATAGAAAAAATGTACTGAGGGTTGAAGAAACATACTCATAAATTCAGACTGTCATACTAGGCTAACCTTAACCTTCCTGAGAGCCGCCCTACCTTCATAAATCTCTCCCCTTAACCCCTTACCTTACCGTCTCTTATCCTCCCTTCCTCTCTTCCTCCCTCCCTTCCCCTCTTCGACTTCCCTATCCTCCCCTCCCTCCCTTCCTCCCTTCCCCACTTCGTCTTTCCTATCCTCCCCTCCTTCCTCTCTATACTTTTCATCTTCTTCCTCCTCCTCCTCCTCCTCCTATATATATAACCTTTACTCTTCCTGTATCTTATCTTCCTTAACCTTCCATCCTCTTCCCTATCCTCCTCCTCCTCCTCCTCCTCCTCCATCTCCTCCTCCTCTTCTTTTATGTCCATTGATTGCTCTTTCTTCCTATGGCTTCTTTGAATTTATGAGAGAGAGAGAGAGAGAGAGAGAGAGAAGTACTTATCTAGGGCAAATCTTCTATAGCTATGCATAAACTCTTCCTCTTCTTCC